>NW_026712816.1:0-122957 GCF_030625045.1 Achroia grisella | reverse complement strand
ATTAGGCAATGACACTAAAGTGCTCAAACTTCTTGCTGCGGTTTATTCAATGCCTTTATTCAATATTGTGTATATATATTTTACTTCATCATTACATGCATTTGTTCAGCGTGAATTTAACTTTATTTTTCTAAATAATAAAAGTAGCCTAAAGAGAACCTAAAAATTATTTCGTTCGTCTTAATTTATTCGAATCAATTCATTCGGTTCAAATAGCCATTTACATGCCATCACCCTTATTTTTACTACGGAGGTTAGATTTATCAACAGGAAAATCCTATTTAGCTTGAACGTCATTATCACAATAGCTCAATCTTTAATTTCATTTGTCCTAAAAAAACCTCGAAGAATTCTAATCTGCTCTCTCTTTTATTCGCCAAAGTAGGTATAATTAAATCCACCCTTGCGATGCCTACATCATAACCATCTACCTGCATACCCAAATTTCAGCCCGATCCGTCAGTGGTTTGGGCTGTACGTTAATCGAATCTAGACAAGTCAATTCTCACCTTTAGTTATATCTATTTCTAATTAAGGTAATATATTATTAATAACCACAATAATAAATTTATTTATATTCAACAATTATTTCCGCAATAAAATCAATAATTAAATCAAACTTTCACTTGTTGTTCATTTGAAGTTTTAATGCTCATGCTTAGCCGATACTGGCGGCTCTGAAAAGGTTTTACCGGTAACGAAGTTAGTACAGGTGCCAATTTTGAACTAGCCTTGTTTTAATACATCTCTATTTTAGAGTGTAGTCAGGATAGTGGATAGTTTGAATAGCTTTGTGCAGCTTTGATATTTTGTATTCACTTTTGTATTTTATTTGTTTGTAACAGATAAACTCAAAAAACAATTGATCAATTAAGAAAAAACTTTTTCTATAGATAAATTACTACAGTTATACTATACTATACTACAGTTATATTATCAGCGAGTAATTTCATAATAATTGTTTATTAAGTAAAGGCGTTTGTTTTTAAATAAAATTCAGTTCATTCTACTATTTGATAATATTTCTGTAGATGAAGAATTTTAAATATGTTAAGTAATTATTTATTCTTGTATAGGTATGTACATTGTTATTAAAAAAAACTTTCCTCTTTTTACATATATGAGTTAAGTATTCTATATTTACATCAATTATGATATAGAATATTAATCTCAATAAATATATATATATATTTGTTTTTTACTCTTTTATAATTACTATAGATTTGCTTTCAATAGTCAAAGTACTAGTCAAAATCGTTAATTCATTAAAAATTATATCATTTATACTATGAACTCAATTTTCCGCACTAAATTAATGGTTTCAGAATAAATCAATGATTAGCAGTTTAAAATATATCGAGGAAAGTTATTATATATTTTAACACTCTGTAATGTTTGATTTTTGTATAATAAGCATTTTTATTTAATATACACTAACTGAACGGCCTGCTTCGCACGAGTGTACATGTATTATATATATAAATTTTCCTCTTGAAAGACTGTATCTATTGCTGAAAACTGCATTAAAATCCGTTGCGTAGTTTAAAAGATCTAAGCGAACAAACAGCGAAAGCGACATCATTTTATACTAGATAAAGATATTGAAAACACATATTTCTCATATTTGTTTTTTTTAACATACAATAACAATAGTAATCTCATGACAATACACAACACTATCTAGTTCTAAGTTAAGCTAGCTAAAGCTTGTGTTATTGGTACTAGATAACTGATACAAATACATAGATTTCTTTTCGTAAATACATACATTTTATATATAGAAAACACACAGACCGATACAAACAATCATACTCATGATTACTAAAGTTTTGCACCGTGCGAGGAATCAAACCCGTGACCCTCGGAAGTAAAGCGGTGTACTAAACCGCTAAACCACAGTCCGTCAAATACTCTTCTCCTATTCTATAACATATCAGAAGACAGATTAATAATTTGTATGATATTAAATTTGAACTTGTGTTCGTTTGTCCACAGTGCATCTACGGTTGCTACGTGCACTCCGCCATTCTTCCTACATTCCACAGGCGTTGCTATTGGCTTCTACAGGTAAATGTTTATCTATCTAATATATGTACTAGCTATTCTCGCGACTTCGTCCGCGTGGAGTTTAACTTTATTTTCTAAAATAAAAGTCCTTATTACATCAGCTACCTGACAAAACAAGTCCCGTCAAAATCGGTCCAGCCATTTCAGAGAGTAACCGAAACAAACTGATAGACAGACAAACAGACAAAAATTGTAAAAAATGTTATTTTGGTGTATGTACCGTATTTATATTCATATGCATGTAGTAATAACTGTTTTTTATTTAAATATATTACAAACAGACACTTCAGTTTTATTTATATGTATAGATATCTATTTACCTTCATGTCTGGTTATATATGTGGGTAGAGAAACGTCTGCCAATAGAGATAGTTACTTATCTTGCATTATCTTCTCTTATAGAATATCTTTATGTATAAAAATTGCGTGTCACGTTATTTGTCCGCGATGGACTCCAACTACTGAACCGATTGCAAATTTGATTTGCACATTATTGCAATTTGATCCACCTTGAAAGATAGGATAGCTTACATGTCAGTTTATAGTCGAAATATTATTTTATTCGAGAACCTTAGACATATATATATTTTATTGAGTTGTTGTGCACGACGCACCTCTTTATATATTATATGTTGTTACCTATTATTTAATACTAGCTGCACCCGCGACTACGTCCGCGTAAAATGACGATACTTCCATATAACCTTTCATGTCCCCTTTCAACCCCTTGCAACCCATTTTCCCATTAAAAAGTATGTCCTGTACGCCTATGTCCTTTGTCAGGGCCTAGACTATCTGTGTACCAAATTTCATTTAAATCGGTTCAGTGGTTTCGGCATGAAAGCGAGACAGACAGACAGACAGACAGCGTTATTTTCGCATTTCGACACCAGCAATTTATACCAAGCTAACTCGAATTTTCAGTAAATTGGTTTTTTATGCAAAACTGCGTAAAATGGTGTTTTTATATGTATATAATATATAATAAAAAAAATTAAGAAATATATAAAAATAAAGAAGTTACTGAAAATTCGAGTTAGCTTAGTATAAATTGCTGGTGTTGATTTATAATATTAGTATGTAATATTATATTATCTGTGATATTGGTAAGGATAGAAGAATATATATGGTAATTCTTGTTCTGTTACTGTTTTACTTTTGTACATAACATTACATAATTTCTTCTTAAAACCCGTCTTTCCATAATTATATTTACCAGCCCAATATATATACAGTATTTCGTTCACACTCATGATCATTGATACAATAATAATGACATAAACATTCACTTTATTTATAAATAAGATATAATTATTATAAAATTATAAAATAAATTATAAAATAAATAATAATTATTATAAAATTAATGAATGTGTGATAATAGTGTTTTTGTAGAAAAAACTTAAAATACATAGCGCTGACAATATTATCTGATTGCACTAATAATGAGTGCGTAACGATTTCTATGTTGATTATTGCATGCCTCTTACTTGTTACTGTGTATTGCATTTAATTTTTAAAGCTAGAACGATAAACCCTATTTGTTTTTTTTTTTTTGGTCAGATTTTTTTTTTGTCATTGTTTTGTTTTTTCGAATGTATATGTCTTATTTGTGAAA
Organism: Achroia grisella; assembly: GCF_030625045.1. Taxonomy (NCBI): domain Eukaryota; kingdom Metazoa; phylum Arthropoda; class Insecta; order Lepidoptera; family Pyralidae; genus Achroia; species Achroia grisella. The sequence goes on along the minus strand of NW_026712816.1, from coordinate 119,272 downwards.
TAATAACAATAATTTTTTATTGGGGGTTTTGAGTTATTGTCAAGTGCTTAGACCTGTAGCACTGCGACCTACATAGATCTATTCTGCTCGCCATTATTCAGAGTTCGCTACCTAGGCCCGTTAGGGACAAGAATTAAACTAAATAATAATTAATCTAAATAATTAAAAAAACCTATATCATTATTTGTGAGGACAAAATCGCGGGCGTAGCTAGTATTTGTATAAATTAAAAAAAAAAAGTATACCCAATTAATGATGCATGCAAAAGAAATCCACCTTCCAAAGCCGCAAAACTTTTAAACGGATCCCAGCCACCTCGTCGCCCCAATGAGATACGCCTCTTTGATATTTTACTCGTGGAATTGATAAAACTCCAGCGCCCAGATCCAATATTTGTGATATATCCCCGTTGAATAGCTGTAATATTAATGGAATATCCCGGAGTTTCCCGATTTATACCGTATAAAAGCCTTTTGGGAGTGTTGCGCGCCAAAGTTTTTATTGAGGTTACCAAACTGATTCCAACTGTTTGAATCTCAAATATTTATTTTAAATGTGATTTTTCTATTGGACTAATGAAATCGGATTTGAGATTTGTATGTATACTAGCTACTCGCCCCGGCTTCACTCGGGTGTACATGTATTATACATATAAATTTTCCTCTTGAATCACTCTATCTTCTAATTGTTCTAAGTGTGTATGTATGTATGTATATATGTATATGAGTGTGTGTGTAAAGTGTACAATTGTCAAATGTGTATATGTAATAATGGTTGACAATAAATGTTTTTCTTTCTTTCTTCTTTCTTTCTTTCTATCTATTAATAATAACGCTTCAAAATCCGTTGCGTAGGTGTAAAGATTTAAGCATATATAGGGACGGACAGATAGCGACAGCGACTTTGTTTTATACTATCTAATGATTACTAACTTACAGTCAGTACAAGCTTAACATTTGGTGAGATTTATGATAATTAAACGATAACAATAAATAAAACATGTATATGGCGTTATCATTTATATATAAAATCTTATTAATATTATAAACGCGAAAGTTTGTGAGTATGGATGGATGTTTATTACTCTTTCACGAAAAAACTCCTGAACGGATTTTGATGAATCTTTACAGTAATATAGCTTTATACATCAGAATAACATATGAGGCTGTAAATTTCACTCGCGTAAAACCGCGGGCACAGTTAGTTCATATATATTTATGTAATTATTGTTTATAAAATAGCAATGTAATATCTATTACCTAACGTAAACAATGTATGGATAAAGTATTACAGAACCTTACTAATTTAATATCTGTTGGTTGTAAATAAAACAATGTATTCTGGACCCTAATGACCAGTAATTAGAGTCTAGAATAGATTGTTTATAGAAGCGATGATGGTCACGCGTCCGTTATAAAATGCCATTTGTGAAATGCCATCAAATCCGCAACGGAAATGCCGTCGGCTAATTGAATTTGTAATGGCCCATTGCACCTCCATACCGCACAGCGAGCAAAAGAGTGTAAGTTTTAATTTTCAATTTTTATTTTTCAATCGAAAGGACGGTTGCCAACAGATTACAGGGTGAAGGAATTATAGATTTTCTTTACTTTCTTGAATTTTTGTACGTTTCCTCAATCGATTACAATTTTCAAAGTCGTACGTTATGTAGAGAGAATTCTAATGGATTTGTTAGAAAAAGACTATTATAGTATAATATAATTCACTCGCGTTAAATGTATACTCTATGTGATCTGTATACTTAAGAGCCTGTATTATTGTAAAGTTGAATTAAAATTTATTCAGTAGTGTATAAACACTACTGAATAAATTTTAATTCAACTTATAACAATATATAATATATTCTATACATAAGTATATGAAATATATTAAAGGTTACGTTTATTATTCCAGTCTCTTTCTTCTCTTCTCTCTAAGATATTTCAGTCCGATGAATGAATATTTGTTAATGATGTTGAACTGGATTTTGTATTAAGTTAAAGTTTCTGTACTTAAAGATTTCTGATTCCAGCGCCACAAGCTTTGAACTTAGTACGGGATTGCTGCTAAAACATTTTGTCTATAATCATTGATGCAAAGTGTAGAAATAACTAAATAATTGCGTAAGGTTTTACAACAAACTGCCAGAGTCTGTACTCAGTTTGCCAGAAAAAAGATTCTGAAATGTCTTATAAAACATTTCCTTTGTAAGAAAGCTTATTATAAAATTGAAGAATTTATAACAATGTTTTTGTAGAAAATATGTAACTTAAAATTTATAGCACTGACTACATTATTTGATTGAACAAATTATTTGATTGTCGCATGATAAAACAACATTTATTTAAAAGAGCAACACACAAGTTTCATGCTCATTCATCTTATGGTGAGTCTGCGTTCCGAATGAGTGGTAGAATAAAAAAAATGTGACTATTCAAAAGTCCTTATTAAGTTTATTTGAATAAAAAATATTTTTATTTCTATATTTTTTGTGAATAAACACACTTACACTCATTCGATTCTGGCCGCCAGCAATTGCAGCGTAACAGGTGTCGATGGGCCGCCTTGGCTTGTGTGAACTCCGATAGATATTAGTGGTTTGTTGACTCTACATCGATTTTGTTGGCAACTCGCTACAGATAATAAAATTGATGCCACGCCAAAGGGAATTGAAACAAGTCAAATCTTAAGTTACCTACTAGTAAGACCGGAGGAAGTAACTTTCTGTTACAAAATGAACATGTATCAAAACTTTTTTGAAATTTTAATGTATGAATTGGTAGAGGTTTTATAATATGAAAAAATAATATGTATTTCTTTATATTTATTGGTTTAGGTGTATTGTAGTATGAATATATTGTAGGATATAATATTATCTATATAATATAAAAGTCTGATAGTCTCGCTAAAACTCGAGAATGGCTGGATCGATTTGAAATATATATAGAATCAAATGTAAGATAAGAAATTACAAATAAATTTACTATTTATTTGTAATTTCTTATCTTACATCTTACATTATTTACATGACAAAATAAATTATTTCGTAAATAAAGTTATAAAGGGAAATTCATATTTTATATATATTATATTTCATAATCCTATAGATTGAAATAATAAATATACGTGTGTAAACGTTTATCGTATATCAAGACGGACAGTATTCTATGCGGCTTGAATTAACTTTATAAGTTTAATTACAAAATTAATATCTGAACTCACTATAAATATGTGACAACAAATAAATAAAACGTTTATATATCTATCCATCTGTTTGTATGCCTATCAATCTAAATACATAATTATGTTATTTTTTAGTTTCTGAAAGTGCTTCACCATTTTTTCCAGTAGTACTGTTTGGTAATTATTAATTATTGAGTTTTAATATATTATTCAATTCTGACGTAGTGGAGATCTTTAGGGAGGCCTATGTCCTGCAGTAGACGTCTTCCGGGCTGCAATGATGATGATGATTCAATTCTGCCATAGTACCAAGTTCATCTGGTATTTTATAATACATGTTTCCATATAAAACATTATCAACTACTTATATACCACAACCACTGTTGCCAGTTCGAGTGTTTTTCTAAACTTCAACTTACAAATTCTGAGCGTGACAATAAAACGGCAGGGCTGCCAATTAAACCTTTTTTTATTGCGCATGTAAATTTTATGACCACTTTTTACGGATTCGGACGTTTCAATTTAAATAACTCTCCTTAAACCTTGATTTATTGTTGCTGCTAAATTATTTGATAGATACCTACTTGTTTATGATCTTGTAATGTGAACACGAGTTTTATATTTATTAAAGATAGGTTTGAATTTGATACATATTGATTATATGTAAAATGTTGGGACACTTGATACGGTACGATGATTTTATGATAATTATTATTGAGGAAAAATAGAAGGAAAGAGGAGTAGGGAGGCCAAGGCACAGATACAGCAAGCAAAGTGAAGACAAAATGGGAGTCGTGTAGTATTAACATTTAAAGAGCATGATGGAAGGTCGCGGACAGTGGCAACAGCGCCACCGACAAGAGCGTGGCTCTTAAATTATGAAATAATGAAGAAAGTACATTTAATAATATTAAATGACTCGCCATATTAATCAACTTGCTCATATTTTTACTGAGCGGAGGGCGAAGCAATGAGCGATCAAATTTGCATTCTTTATAACGATATTCTTCAGAAACGGCTTGACCAATCGAGACAAAAATTTCATCATAGGTAGTCGACCTATGATGAAATTTTTGTCTATATCCGTAGATCTTTTCGGGGCACATAGGCCAACGGTAATTAGAATTAAATAAATACGTTAATTGAACTTTCTTTGTCTTTAAAAAAACTTATAACGGACCGTCAGAAAGTAATTATCGAAATATCGGGGGCTTTGTAAATATTTCTGATAGATAGTGTGTGTAGACAACCACAACGTGAAAAATGTATCATATAATGTTTTTGTTGTTTTATGTAAATGGTAAATCTAGCCAAAGGCATACTACAATACAAAACAGCATGAAAAGAAGTTTGAAAAAGTTATTTAATGCAATATAATAAGTTTTTGTTGTTTTACAGTGAGTTTCTGTTAAAACAATTAAAAGATGTTAAAAATCCCAACAAGCCGGAAATAAAATAGAAAACAAAAAGTTTAAGACAAGAAATTAATGTAAATACACCTACGTATATTTACATCGATCGAAAGGTGCCGGCGTTTTGTTCTACTACCAACATTATAATGTTTGGCAAAAAAAAAAATACCTCTGGTAGGTTTAGACTTGAGACAATAAGGCGTATCAATTGGAAGCACCTTTTACTTACTTATTTATAAACACCTTTTATATCTTCATCAAATTGTAGATTGTCACGTCGATAATCTGATGACGTGATTAAGAGGCTTTCTACATATATTTACATCCATTATTAATTTACAAATATAGAAGTTTTTTTTTCAATCAGGTAACAATTCACAATAATATTGAATTAATTGTCATTGCGTTAATATAAAATATAGCATTACGAGCTGATTTCCGTTGACACCTTCTCCTTTTTTTAGATAGACGTAGCTTGTATCTCTCCTCATATACCTCATCCATGATAACATTCTATTTTCATTCCAAATGTAATTAAGATCCGCTTATTAAAAGATCACAAACAACCAGACAGACACACTTTTATAATATTATTTATTCATCAAAGTTTTAATGCATAAATGAAAAATGAGCATATGGCGGACTTAACACATTAAGGCATTCTCCCAGTTAACCTGAGACAAACTGAGATTAGGCGGTAAATTTAAGTATATAATATGAAATATTGGTTATTATAATATTAGTATTGATTAAATTTAAAACTATTAAATTTATTTAATAAATTGAATCGACAATTTCTCATTTCTATGATTAAAAATTTAAAATCTAAATATCTAATAAATCTACTATACAATTGAAAGTTTTTGTCCTTCTCTAGTATATCATTAAAAATACTGTAATAAAGTGAATTTGTTACTAGTTACTTTTTATGAGTAAGAATGAACATCTATTAAAAAATAATCTTTAATGAAAAATAAAGTTACAAAATACTATAATAGTTAAAGTGAACTTATTAGTAGTTACTTTTTATGAACAAGAACGAACGTCTATCAAATTCTGTTCTGTCTCTGCATAAAAAATAGTCCTTCATGCTATAACTCAGACAAAGATAGCAATATTTTTTATACCTCTCTTTGATTGTACAATGGCGTCATACATTATTAATAAAAGCTATTACTTATTATATACTATTCGTGGCTTGTTTTTGTCACACAAGCGGCAAATAAATAGTAACCGAGTAAAAGATATACGAGTCAACATTAAATATTATTGTGTACACACAGAACAGCCCTCTACAGCCTGTTAGCAACGTATTCACATGTTAACAAGGAGTTAATGAAAAACCACAATAACTACTATAAAGCACACATGTCGAGTGGCAACCCTGGCCAGCGGCCATTACATAAATAATGGCGCCATGTTTATTGCCGCCATTTTGAAGACAAATGGATAGTTATTACGGTGCACTCCGTTTTACATTCGCTCCTCCCGTTGAAAATTAAAATATTGTGTATTACTTATTTTATACGTTGTTTAACTGCGTCGAGTCGATTTAGTGGCCGTTTGTTGTTGTAGGGTCATCGCGCAATTTTTTTTATTGTAGTCCATTTATTCAAGAGTTACTCAAATTTTATGTATACGACGTCTGCCCACGATATCCGGTGATAATGACTGCCCGGAATTAAAAATAGTCTACGTCCTTCTATATCCTGAATACTACATAGGTTATTTTTTATTTATTTAGAGCAACTTTATCGCCCATGTCCTATGTGCCAGATTTTATTTTATTTATTAATTTATTTCGGATATCCATCCATATTATGTTATTAAATAACTTATAAACTACGTTAGTAAAACACAGTATATATCCTTATCTCTCAATTTATATATCTATGTATATAATTTGAGAGATCCAGATGCACTGGGTCCGCAGCAGCGCAATGATATTCAGTGCCTCTGAAGTGGACAATCTAACATCAATAATTTGCTATAGCGATTAGGATGCTGTTTGCACTAGTGATAAATAGAATACCATTAAGTCGGAACTTTAAGGAATGAATAAATAAAACTACTTGGTATTTATACTATTAGTTAGTATTCGAATTGAACAAGTTCTTTAGGTTAGTAGGCGTGCCGCTGTCTATCATTTTAGTTTCCTATTATAATCCAAGTAAAAAAAGTAATATCGAAATAAAATATTTTTAACTAGTTTATTATTTTAATATGTATCTTATAATATTTTAGAAATATTACTTAACTACAACTCTCTCCTCTTTTAATAATGTTGATTAAAATTAAAATATTCTATTTATTTTCTACACCAGAAATAATATAAATTTTTGTGTTGTCAACCCTATAGTAACTAAATAGTTTCAAGCCCTTCTTGGCTGTTCTGTCTCTGCCTGTTCTCTTTTGTTTCAGTTTTATGAGCTCTAGTCTGGCTCGTTATTCCACTTTCCTACTGTACACAGTGGCCTTTCACTAAATTTTCACACGTCACTAAATACGTATTTTACGAGTTTTTGTACTTCATTTCAGTATAATATTTGTATAACAAAGACTTGTTCATTTATAATCGAGTTATAATTTTTTTTGTGATAATACACAATTTTTTTAATAATTAAATCATTAGAGCTTTATAATTGATTTTTATTATATGAATGATATGGCAAAACAAACCAATGACCAACATACGACAACAGTATATGTGTATATAATAATAATAATAATATCTCAAGAAAGATTGTTCCTTTTTAAAAAGGTCGGCAACGCACTTGCAATTCCCCTTATATTGCGGCTGCTTATGGGCGGCGGTAGTCATTTACCATTAGCTGAGCCGTAAGTTTGATTGTCCCCTATACTATTTAAATCGGATCAGTAGTACCGAAGATTACCCTCCACACCCAAACTACCTCTTTATAATATTAACTAGCTCCGCGCTCCGGCTTCATCCGGGTGTACATGTATTATACATATAAACCTTTCTCTTGAATCAATCTATCTATTAAAAAATCGCTTCAAAATCCGTTGCGTAGTTGTAAAGATTTAAGCATACATAGGGACGGACAGACAGCGACAGCGACTTTATTTTATACTATGTATAGATGCACATGCTTTTTCTTGGTTAATGAGGAATCTATAATAACGTTTCAGAATCCTGACATCGTGCTAGTCCACTACCTCAATGTGCCATACCCTGACGATAACAAGCTGGCGGCAGTGGCACCCAGCCTCGCGCTCTGGGCAGACAAGAAAGAATGGACGAAAGACGAACTAGTCAGCCAGTTGAAACCTATGTGTAAGTATACGATATAAATTTAATATACATAGCTATCCAAGAACTTTACACCTCTTCCTACACCGTGCGTTCTAGAAACTTTTTCCCACACACAACTGCATTGTGGAATCGCTTTCCAGCAATGATAGCATTTCCGAACTGATACTATATGAAAATCTGCAATAAAAAAACCTATTACGATATATATAAAAAAAGCCGGCCTCTGTAAAAAGCCGGCAACACTTCTGCAAATTCCCTATTGATGTAGGTGCTCATGAGCGGCTGTAACCACTTTTCATCAGGTGAGGCGCAAACTCTTTTGCCCCTATGCTGTAAAAAATCCTATATAATTTTAAGAGTTCCTCTATCTTCTGTTCATATTTATACGTATGTTTTTATAACAAGAGATTATTGTAAGACATTTTAATGAAGTTAATATGATTTTGTCTTTCGTGACACTTATTTTTCCTTTGCATTTACTATATATTAATAAAAAAATAATTTATTTTCTGTTCTATGTATTTATTCTAGATTTAAAATAAACTTGTTAATCTTAAGTAGAAGTTACTAAGTATTATATTTTTAATTAATAAAAACTTCTCTTAAGGCATAATACGAGAAATGCCTGTTAAGAATTACTTTAATGACAAAAGTGCTTGGCATTAGTTGTTCATGTGGCGAATATTAGCGACTGGATTAAAATTTAATATTAGATATATACACTAACTAAATGTTGTTAATATTAATATCGTAAATTTAAAATATAAAAATATACAATATGTTTTAAATACACATTATAATGTTGAATTCACTCATAAGTATTTACATCGTAATATAGAAGAGTACTCTAACTTCTGAAACCTGTGTTTCAGTATTTTCTACACGTTTCAGACGTTGGGACTTCATAAATTATTTGTAAAAAATATGTGAACTAATTATAGAATATTATTTAATAAAAAAAAGATAGTAATTTATGTAACATTGTGAAAGCTTTCACTATAACTACCCCACAATGTTTATGTATACTTAAAGGTTAGCTGGTGGAGATTGCCAAACGACATTAAGTTTGCCTCATGTACAAGTTTTATTATGATAGAGATATTTTGAGTGGATTACATATATAGTAGTAAATATAATTTACTTCGTTCCGATCGCAGTTGCACGTTACATACAAACTGTTACTTAGCAACAATACTTATTTTAAATGTGATGGATTATACTTTTTCTACTTCAATCAATGTGCCTAATACGGTCCCTTAATCCATTACATTTAAGACATTCTCCATCTCTACATTTAAATAACATACATAATATAAAACAATATACAGAAGAGTAAACAATAGAACTACTAGCAAAAAACATATCCAAAATTAAATCTGTTAAAATACTAATAATTTCTGTTGGACCTACAATACTTATTTTAAATGTGATGGATTATACTTTTTCTACATCAATCAATGTGCCTAATACGGTCCCTTAATCCATTACATTTAAGACATTCTACATCTCTACATTTAAATAACATACATAATATAAAACAATATACAGAAGAGTAAACAATAGTACTACTAGCAAAAAACATATCCAAAATTAAATCTGTTAAAATACTAATAATTTCTGTTGGACCTAGTATAATTTACTTCGTTCCGATTGCAGTTGCACGTTACATACAAACTGTTACTTAGCAACAATACTTATTTTAAATGTGATGGATTATACTTTTTCTACTTCAATCAATGTGCCTAATATATTATGCATCTTTACTTAATACAAAATGAAGTCGCTTGCGCTGTCTATTTCCTTAAATCTTTTAAATTACGAAACGGATTTTAATACAGTTCTTAGCAAAAGATAGAGTGATTCAAGAGGATGGTTTATATGTATAACACATGTACTATGTAATGCCGGAGCGGGTAACTAGTTATGGAATAAATGAATATGTCCGGCTAAAAATATTAACGGAAATCTTGATACTGATCTTGATAATAATGGGCGTTACTGATAACAGAAATGTAAATAAAGGTTTACATAATATTAAATATTCATCAATGTTAATAGTAAAAATTAATAGGCAATACGGAAACTCGAGACCCATCCTGAATATTTATGAAATGGACAATGAAATTAAATTTCATTATTCATTAATCTATCCCACATAAATATTGATAATTATTTAACGAAAATTTATTCGGTGTTCATTATTAAATTCCATTATTGGCATCCGACGCCGATGGAGTTTCGAAATATTAAAGTCGAAAGTTACCTTTTTTATTTTTACGCAGTAATTGGGTTCTCGTTCTTAAATAATTATTTACTCAATATCAACTTGTTAACTTTGCAAATTCTTTAACAATATTTTGAAGTTATACTTATCTAATTACGTGAAATATAATGAAATACTCAGTGTTTCCCTCTCTGACATACGATGTACTCGACTCCCGCGCGGTAAATCCATAGAATGCTAAGAAGCTTGTCTCTTTTTAACCGACTTCAAAAGATGAGGAGATTTTCAGTTCGCCAGTATTTCTTTTTATATATTATAAATGCGAAAATGTCTCTACTTGTCCGTTTGTTATATTTTCATGACTAAACAACTTATTATTTTAACAAAAATTGACGTAAAGGAAACGTGACGGAAAGATACATTGTATAACTAGGATGTAGGCTATATTTTATATCACAAAGTAGATGCAGTTGCTGATATTAATATTTATATTAAGAAAGTACTCAGTCCATATACTTTGTCATCCTTTTGTCATATAAATTTTAGAAAACATGATTATCACAAATTTAGATCTATTCTAGATATTTCCCCAGACTACGGATTATTTTTTTTAATAAACCTTTTTTGTTTGAAGTTGTCTTATTTGGATATTTTATTTTCATGTTTCAGTCTTCAGCGAAGATGAGCACGATATCAACAATGAATTGGAAATATCGGTGAGTCTCCTCATAATTTAACTAAAGTAGCTAAGTATTTTAGAGAATTAGATGATTTCTACAATAAATAAATGTTAGGGCAAAATGTTTCAGACGACGGAGACGGTGGAAGCAATCGTCGGGCAGCTGATGGAGAAACAGCGGGCTGCAAGGGCTGCGGCGCTAGCGAGGCAACTAGAGTGCGGTTGCCCTGATTCCACTTGTCAGGATTCAAGAACTTGTGCGCATCCTTTACGACGTATACAAGCAGCGAAGCCTCCGCCGTCAGACCATCACGTTTCTTCAACAACTGGCCCATCACCACGACCCATGTCGCAACCACCACGGCAATACACTAGAGATCATAGACCATCCGCGCAACCAGCTTCTCCATTGCTAGTTTCTCTTGGCCAAATTCAAGGAGGAGGTGGTCTTTTAATTTTAAATGGAACGAGTAACGCCGCCCAGCAACATTCGTCCTTAGTGTCTCCTCTGTCATTGACGTCGTTTGTATGTGAAGAGCCCAGGGATAGGTACCGGCAACAATACAAACCCACATTCGTTTTGAAACGTGAGGTACCTGATAGTCAACCGTCTTCGTGTCTGCACAATACGGAATCGACGTTCGAAGTAGAAAGCCAAATAGAGGAAAAAGTAGAAATTAATTCTTTTGATAGGAAAATTAAAATGGAGCCGAGGAGTAGAAACCATATGGTTGCTAGTGCACCAACTACCCCGTCTAGGTATCCAGATTTAGTAGAACGATTAGAAAGTAAAGTTATGACGGAAAACTGTGATGATACATTAGTATTACTTGGTACAGATGGAAATTTAGGATCTAGTGGGTTCTTTGACGAAACTTTGGAATTATCACATGAAGACATACAAAAGACTTTATCAGCTAATATGCCTACTTGTGAATTAGATAGAAGCGGTGTGAGGTCTTCCGATACGGCCAACGTAATGGTGTCGGGGATAGATACAATGGACTTTATTGAAAGTTGTGAGGCAGTGGCATCACCTACACACGTAGTAGATGATAATGTGTTCGTAAATCTTGACGCATTTGATATGTTAGGAGATTTTCCTGAATTGGAAGTGCTAGATCCGAGCACAATATCAACGCATCCCTTAGTAAGTAATCAATATTATTAAGACCTTAAAGAAATATAAATATACGACACAGACTAAATATTTATGGTTTTAAACAAAAAAAAAATACAGTAAAATAATGCAAATTAATCATTTGCATTATTATACTGTATTGAATTTTTTTTTAACGCTAATATTTGAAAAACAACTAGGTAGTTTAGTAAATTTAAATTTTATTTTAGTAAATGATTATTGATCAAAAGCTGAAAGAATAAATTAATCCCGGCTTTCTTAACTAATTGTCCTGTATTACAGATATCCTGTGAGAAATCACCTCCTGAAGAAAAAATGCAAATGGACTGCAGTGGTGAGGGTGCTCTCAGCATTACTGATTATTCACCAGAATGGGCTTATCCTGAGGGCGGAGTGAAGGTCCTAGTGGCCGGACCTTGGACTGAGACCTCTGATCAGTATACGGTTCTCTTTGACAACTTTCCTGTGCCATCGAAGTTGGTGCAGAATGGGTTACTTCGATGCTATTGTCCAGGTAGATTAAATATTATATGTTTAGAAGAATTATTTTTAGGTATCCTAGTGGTTAATATATCGATTTATAGCCAAGAGTTGAAAGGTGTATTCAAATTTGGCTGACACAAAAATAAAACTTTGTGTCTATTTATACTTCTGACTCAGATGAAGAAAACACCGATACCAAACTATTTCAAGAGAAGACGGTATGGTTATGTTGATTTCAAATGTACTATACATACTTATCTATTTGTTTTTAAATTCCTATTACACTCCTTTCGCTTACATAATTATAAACAAGCATTTTAAAGATAAGAAATGATTGTTCATTTGTAATAGATTAAAAAAATGTTTAATTGACTTTAAATTGCTTTGACCTGTTATTGGGGCTATATTTTACTTAGGGATCTATAATTTCATAGATCCCTAGAATAATTGCACCTATGAGAAAAGAAATTCGAGACGGTTCATTAGTAAGTAATATTAATATATAATATATGTATTTAATTGAAAAGTAGTAGAATCCACTATAATTAATTAATGTTTAAAAATTGGTTAATTTGATTCTTTTCAGCTCACGAAGCAGGTTTAGCAGCTCTTCAAGTCGCTCGTGGAGGGCGTGTAGTTTCTGATACTGTTACATTCGAGTACAAGGCAGGCCCTGTACCAGTCCCTTCATCTCCGGCTTCTGCTCCGTTGCCATCGCTAGATTTTAGAAGGTTTCTACTGCTCCAACGGGTTCAGCGTCTTAATGGCCGGTTGCAAATAAAAAATGAGCCTTTAGATGATAATCAGGTAATGACTCAATTATAATTGTGTTTATTTACGTGTGAAGATAATTTTATTTGCTTATAAACAATTACATTTCATTTAAAAAATATATCATTGTTATACAATGTGGCACATTGAAGCATTCTATCCAAGATATTGACAGATTTGCCTCTTTAAACGTCCATAATTTTATTCTGCCTCAAAATCACTACCAGATCTAGAGTAACTAGTGACCTCGTAGAGCGTGTTGCAATATCTGTCAAAATCAATTTGGCTTTTGGGTTCCATAGCCCCAATATCTCTACGTCGAATGGTAAAAGCCAATACGACCTCTTCAGATTCGGGTACCTTTTTAAAACTGCCGCCAACGTTATTGCCGTATGATTGTGTACAATTATTAGACTTCATTATTATTTTGTTTCGATTAGTTGTTGAATATATATACATTTTTGCTTACAAATCGCAATACCATAAAAAAACTATTTATTAGAATTCGAGTATATTTATTTCTACGTAATTTTTTTTTTATCATTCTTATTCAAAGTATTTACATAAGTTGCCTTAATTACGTGTAATATAATATAGTATAATAATCTTTTACTATTCCCAATTTCAGATCGAAGACGTTCAAATTTATTCGAATCCAAAATTTGAAGAACGACTCGTTACCTTCTGTCGATCTCTCAGTTCAAGATCAGTTGGCCAATCCGAAGGTTTTACGATGGATTCTGAAGAGGATGGCTCCACGATACTGCATCTTGCAGCTGCATTGGGCTATACGAAGCTAACGATAGTACTTTTAAGATGGCGACAGGATGATACTAATTTGGCCTTAGAGAAAGAAGTCAATTTAGGTGCGCGAGATAGTGATAATTGTACGCCTCTGGTGAGTATTCCTAATATTTTCTTCAAGATATCCAGTAAAATAAGCATATTTTATTGTGTGTTTTGCTGTTTCTGTAGAAATGCAATAATATTTTAAAAGCCTAATCTCATGTTTGAAGGCTACGTTGGGAGATTTGATGGTTGGTTTGATATTTTTTTTAAGCACTACTACTACTACTAATACTTTATTTGACGCACGGTACAAACGTTTGTATTCATGAGTATGATTATTTGTATCGGTTTGGTTGTTTTCAACGTATTATATATATTATGTCTTTAAAAAATGTATCTAAGTATATATCAGTTGTCCAGTTCCTATAACATAAACTTTGTTCAACCTAGAACTAAATGACGCTGTATGAATTGTCTAAGGATATTATTAATATTATTATATATTTTAATCAGAAAGCAGTAACATTTCACCGTAATGTTGCAACATTATAGATGGTAGCAAGTGCAGCTGGTCATGTAGAAACAGCAGTGGTACTGGCCCGATGGAGTGCTGGCACACGCAGTGAGGCTGGAGCCAGACAAGCTGCTGCTGCGGCCAGGAGATCTGGACATATGGCTCTTGCTGCATTACTGGATAGGATACACCCGCCGCAGAAAGATGGCGTATTTCTAAGACCACTCAGGTAAATGGCATTTTTATAATTTATTAACGGCTTCCGTTGTCTAGCGGTTTGGTCTACTCCGCTTTACTTTTATTGAAAGGCTTCTATTCTTGGACGATACAAACATTGTATTAATAATTATGAATCTTTGTATGCTGATCTGCTCTATTGTCATATTCATGATTGAATATTATGAATATGATAGAATCATATACATATTTATTATAGAAGCATTATTCTATTCTATATTGTTTACATAAAAACAATCAATTTTGTTTCACTTTAAAAAAATGTCGATATTAAGATACACATCATAAACAAGCAATCAAAATATATATTGTATTTTATACAAATTTTAACAAGTTAAATGAACTGAAAAAAATGTTATAAATACTCAATTAATTCTTTTAAATTTCTCTTACTTCCAGTTTGTCACAAAAGAGCCGTGCTGGTAGTCTGGAAAGTAATCTCGTCAAGCGACCATCCATAGACAGTGGTATCAACATGGCGGATGCTTTCCGATCTAGTTCCGCTATTGATAAAACTGATAATATTTCGGCACGGTGAGCAACAGTTATTTATTTAGCAGTAGCTCTACTTCACTCAGACTCTTAAACTATTTTGTAGCGAGAATTTGAGATTATAAACATATTTTGTAATTGGTCTTGGAAGCTACGTTCCTTGAACTAAGGAAGATAAGTAATACTTAACATTTAAATATTGGGACTGTTAGAATTTTTAATATAATATAGGTATCTTAGACTTTGGACAACGGTGACTATCTCACGTACTTCGTTGGCATTCAGCTAGCTTTGTAAGTAAAGTTTCAGTTGAAGGATGATATATTGCAGAAAAAAATAACTCTGTTATCGGAAATGTAGTTTAATTTGGTCAGGTGATAATTATCTAATACGGCAATTTCAATTCTTCAATATTAAATCTTGTTCCAAGAAGTTCAGTTAATAATAATAAATAAATTTGCAACTCAAAATCTAAATGTTACAGATGGGAAAGGAGCATGTCATTACCCCTAGACTCTGATACATCGGAAGATAGTCTTGGAGATTCGAAAATCGGAAGACGCATGGACCTAGCTCTTTGTAAGTTCACAATTATTTTACACCATTTTCACTCCATAGTCGATTCGATTTTCTTTTGCTGATTTATTTATATCGGCACGGCGCCTGAAATTTCGGAGGTTTATTGATAAAATTTGATATTTTTGCTAAGATTGCTTAGAACGTCAACTGTGGTATTGGCATCGTCGTCATGGGTTATTCTTATTAAGCGCAATGTGTTCTAATTTTCTTCGATAATACGGGCATATTTGTAATGTGTTTTAGCTTCTAATCTTCTTTGATTTAAACGATTATATATAATAAAATTATTCTAAAATTATGTGTTCAACAAAAAACGAAAATGTTCAGAATGACAAAAAAAGTTTAACAAATAATAAAAACTTTTTGTCATCAATAATATTTAATAACGCAAGTAAGTAGAAAGATAATTATAATTAGCGGTTCTTAATCTATAATAATACTAAGGTACTAATAAATAGATAATGATTAATTAAAATAAACATAGAATTACTGAAATATTATGGGGTTATGCTTAGTTATAATTTTCAAAAAATCGATGACTCGAAAGTAAAAATTATTCGAAGTCTCTTTTGCCCTGCTAAGAGTGAAAGTAGATCTCGGAGATCTCCCCGTTGCCCAAGTATACTCCGAGGAAATTCTAGAATAAGTACCCTCGGAGAAATAAGCGTATTCTTAATAAGAATGAAAGAGTGTAGGCAAGCGAAAATTAAGACTATGGGCATAACCACGTGAAGACTCCTTTACCCCGCTGATGATGGAGGTAGGTCTCGGAGAATACCCCATGTAGTAGAAGACCGTACCGTACTCCGGGGTTATTACCTCGGGTCTCTAGAATGGGTGGCCCTCGTAGGCTGTTTTAGGATTCGCCCCGTTGCCTTAGTATACTCCGGGGCAATTCTAGAATGAGTGCCCCCGTAGGCGGGTTTAAGAATCGAAGGAAAAGAAGTGAGTTCGCGCGGTGGTGAGAGTAGTCCATGTCCAGGCGAGACGGCGTGGCGTCGCGCCGCCAGCCCGCTCATTGACGTGGAGACTCTCTCGGACTGCTCGTCGCCGCCGCCGCGCGCCCCCCCGGTACACGCTGGTAACTACCATCACTGGACGCCGCACTCCCGGCATTCGGACGGCAGATTGCAAATGGTGTAGACGCTAGGAAACTGTTCTCAAAACTGACCCTTGAGCTTGATCTAGTATTTGAAATAATAATGATGTAGAAGAGGAATTGGTTGTAGATAATTAATTAATATATTTTGCATTTCTTTTATTGGAAATGCGAAGAAACAATGAAAATAAATTTTGTGTTTTAGTTGTTTATTTGGAAAATTTGTTTGATGAATAATAATTATGAGTTACTTCAAATTATAAAGATGTCGAAATGAAAGATATAGTCAAATTAAATAACATACACATATTTTTCAATATTTACTTTGTCCATTTCTGTCATAAAAAATTGTAATGAAGGAATATCCGAAATGGAAAAAATGCAAAAGTATATTTTAAAAAAGTAATTTCGACAACCACCCCACCAGGGAGTATCCCTGGTGGGGTGGTTAAGAAATATGTTTTGTGGTTGTTTATTTATATAATAACAAAATTGTAAATAATTAAATTTAATATCAATGACAAAAATTTACAATCTTATGAGATGTCTGCCTAATACTCATTAGGCAGACATTATAATATCTCACAAAGTTTTACACATTTTGTTCTGAATGAATTATTTTCTGGTTGTAAAGTATAATTAACAATACCGAGTATTCCCCTTCAACAAATTTGAACTTATCAAGCTTAAAATATTTATTACTGTTAAGCAAATATAAAGTTTATTGGCAATGACAAATATGAAACCAATTGCTCTATACCATTTCAACGGCAACTACCCTCCGCTCGTCCAATTTATTGATGTTGTAATTGTAGTAGTTGCATCACCGTTCTGGCAGCTCGTTCCTCTTCTTCTAACATATTATATTGTCTATACCTTTGTCCTGTTCTGTCGCCAGTCTGTAGCCCTGAACGTGAACACTGTATGTCGGTAGACCACTAGTAGTTCTTCTATATTCGTATCCTACCAAGAACGGAGATCCCGTTGTTTGTATTAGTATCCTAAAAGCTAAACCGACTTTATTCTTTTATTCAAATTGTAACTCTGTGTATATTGATTAATGTTTTATTTTAAAAGTCATGAAGTTCGGTTTGGCTTTCTCGATGTTGTCCTTCGATGTCGCTTTCATTGGTTCGTATCGGTCTATCCACTATCACTCCACTCTCAAACATATTCCAATCGATTGGCTTATTTACCTCTTCCAGTTCAATACACTTCAAGACAACGTTGCTACAAGTCAGTACACCATTTTCAGTATCAGTAACATGGACAATATTAAACGTGACACGACACCGCATGTCGGCTAAACTGCTTGCATGACTCAATATTTATATTATGGAAGCTTTTTATGTGTAGTTAGTTTAATTATTGGTTGGTAGTTTCTGTAGCAATTTGTTGTTATTGCGTGGAAACGTTTTAATGTTAGTATATACTATAGAAGGTAAGTTTTATGTACCATAAGATGTTTGTTCATTAATGATTTTCACATTTATGTAATAATTGATTTCTTTAATTTAGTAATGTGTGTGTGTCTCTTTTCATTTTCTTATTTACGAATAAAAAAAATTAAGAAAATATATATTTTTATATAATTTATGTTGTCTGAAATAATATAATTTGATCATAACTGGACTTTTTATAAAAATGCGTACATTAAGAGGTAAGTTTGAATTAAGCATATGCATAACCGTAAATTTTAGCATAGGCTTGAAATAAACACCTTAAGAATAATTTCTAGTTAGCAGTGTGGCAACATTTAATAAATTATATTTCTGATTTAATATGTAATAAAATTTTTGATTTTATTAGTTAGGATTAGTTGAATCATATTTTATACATTTGATTGCAAATCGAATGGAATAATGCATATAAAAGTTTAAGTTAAAATTACTACAATATATAATAATATTAAATATACGTCACATATAGATAAAAAATCTAATAATCATAGTTTTTTGTTTCTACTATGATGATATAGTTCCAATAATAATTGTCATATATCTTTCAAGTATAGACAGCTACATATGTAAAATATTTTTAATATATGAAAGGATATAATCATTAATATTAGTTCAGAGAATTAATTTTACAGAAATGTTTCAGGGGAGCAAGATGACCGTGTATTCACGTTGGCGGAGGAAATAATTGCAGCTATGCCTGATAGGATAAAAGTGAGTTAATAAATCAGAATATGAATAACATAAACATCACATCTTCAATTTGTTCCTTCAAAATACAACAGTTTCAGTGGTCTAGTGGTATAGCATACTGCTTTACTGCCTCATGGTCGCAGGTTCGATTCCTCGCACGGTACAAACATTTGTATTCCTGAGTATAATTGTATGTATAATTCATCATAACATTTAGTTAATGTTGTGATGAATTCTAATGAATTTTTCATTGGTGTTCATTATAACAATTTAATCAGAACATCACAATTATCATTCTCAAAAACCTCTGCATTTATAATGTTAATAAGACAATTGTTGTTTTAGAACGAGAGCTCATCACTGCTGACCGGATGCGGATTGGAGTCTGGCGGCGGTGGGGGTGAAGACACCCTCATGGGACCTCTTCTGGATGATTCCACTACCTTCAACACCGAATTCACCTTTGAATTCTCTGATAATACGTACAGGTAGTCCACTATGCTCAGTTTTTAATATAAAAAAGGCTTTTTTTTACAACGTAGGTGGCAAAGAAACATACGGACCATCTGATGGTAAACGGTTACTATATCCTATCGACGCCTGAAACACCGGGGGAGGCACGTGTGCGTTTCCGACCCTTAAAAAACCTTGATATACCCTTTTTGAAAACCCCATACTGTAGTCTCTCGAGAAAACCTCGTCAAGTAGTGCATTCCACAATCTTAAAGATGACTTCTCACCGAGCAATTCCATCAACTGGTGCGTGTCTCATATTTCACACTGGCACTTGCTTGCACGTCATGGGTATAGCCACGGTGGGGTAGGGTGAGGTGCTTGCCCCATCCTGGCTCTGGTAAAGTACCTAACAAAACCTAAAGTAATAAATAATCCTAGTACTAACTAGCCATATCTAGCACAGTACTATTATAGGTATAAATTTTCTACTCCAAAGTCTGCATTATATGTATATACCTTCTTTTATGTTTTCACTACTATTTAATTTTGTATAGGTTAATATTTTTAGTTCCCATGTTAAGTGAATAATTTGTAATTCTTAATGTTATTATTATCTAATAAACCTAAACGTAATACTTAATATTCGTAAGAAACTTTATACTCGATAGTTGACACAATAAATAACATACAGATACAGACTGCTATAGAGTGTAACAGTTTTGTATGAAAACATGAATCAAGGTAAAACTGCGGTTTGCTAGTTACATAATATTTTAGACTGCTATCCCGCCCTGAACCCATGCTCACCATAGCATAGCTACGTCCATGCAGCCCGTTGAGTTTCATTTACTTTAATTTTTAAGTTAACACTCTTAGCGCAAGACCCTAAGTGACCGTTTAAAAAAATCTATAAAATTTTTGTAAAATCACCGATTCCAAGACCATTTACATCGCAAAAATGCGACAGGCCATTTCATTCATTCATTTTATTTCATTTGTATAACAGGTATATAGAAAGTATGTTCCTAAGGGATACACGGCGCATTTACTAAGTAGATAGATGTGTATACATTTGAGTATACAGTGTTCCAGACACTGTGTGACAAAAATATACACATAGCGCCTAAGGTGTTAAAGTAATAGTGTTAGAGGCGAACACGACTGCGAGTGTTTTGCTCGCAGTCGGGTTCTCGACTATGGGGATATAGTAATGGTCAGGCTCAGTGTATATGAGGCCGCATGCGTCAACTATTTTCCATACGATTCGTCTAAGTATGTGCGGGTGTTTATCAATTAAACCATTACAAAAAACCAACAGGTAGAAGTAGATATAGAGAGAGATGGAGTAATTGAAAACCTTACATCTTATACGTTTAAAATAAAATAGTTGGTATTAAGATTATTATTAAAAAGACGTGATAATTTGGAAGAAGAAATGATGAACTAAATAAAGCCGGTGCCTTCAGACTAAAGTCGTATCCGTCAGGCAGGAGTTAGCCTTCAGCCGCTCCATAAGTCATCCTGCGGCTTCGGCGGTTCGGTGAAGCTGTAAAGGCCAGCTGTGGCCAAAAGCATTAGTATAGATCGAGGAAAACAACATTGTTTATTAAAGAAATGTCAGTATTAAAGCCACAGATTACATATGATATACATAGTCTAGTTGGTTTATTAACGCAACTTGGTATAAGTTTGGTTGGTTTAGCTTTTAAGTTTGGTTGGTTTAGCGTTTAACTCAACTAGTACATTTATTTTTGTTCTTATAAGTCATACTGATATTTTGTTATATTCCACATGTTTGTTAACAGGTACTGCGGGGGTTCTACCCCATGCTCATCAGGGTCGGTATCACCAGGATCTGCATTGTCACCACCCCCACCATCACCACGACCGAACTCGGTGTCCGCTTCTTCAGCAACGCTGCAAGAATTCCTTAACGCTACGCACTTTTCTAACTTAACGCTTAATGGTAAGATCCTTTGGAATGGATATGCATGAGTGGTATCGTAGGTGCCACATGATAACGTGATGTCTGTAGCTCTGTTCAAGTCACATCAAAAATTATTTATTCATCTAGGCCATTTTAGACGCTTATGAATGTCAAGTTTTTTGTTATGGAATAAATAATATTTTTTTCTATATCGTCCAGTTCAGTATACAGTTTCACTTCAAGAATTGGCAAGAAACTTAACTGAATTTCTTTTTTTAAAGCTAGTTCATTTACAATATATACTTAAATAGGTGTTTATGTCGAATATTAAATGAAAATGCCGTGCATGAACACAACTATTGCCATGCTCGTTTGTCATTTAAGTGAAGGTTTTAATAAGTTTTGCTCAATAAATATGATTTATCAGATATTACATAAAAAAAATGCTTGTAAGTATTTGAAATAAGAATCATTTGGTACTTGTCTATATTAAGTTGAATAATTTTCAAAATCATATTTTAAATTTAGAATGTATCTTGTAGATCGCGAACAGCGAGAGCTATATTCAGCGGCGATCACGATTCAGAAGGCGTACCGTCAATACAGAGGGCGGCAGTTGCAGCGCCGCGCTGCAGCCGCTGCTATCACAATACAGAACTGCTATCGTCGATATAAACAGGTAGAGTTTATAGAATATCTTAAGTGAGATTTTAAAAGTGTATTCTATAATTGCGACCGAGAAGTCATTTTCTTGTAGTGAGATAATTGGCTATATGACATTAATTCATAGATAGAAACAATATTTTCAGAAGAAAAAATATTTTCTTTGTTCTCCCACGAATAGAATGCGACGCATTGAGTAGCATTGTAAAACCGAGCCCCCTCCAATTCAAACTGGGATCCAAATCGAAAAGCGGTACCCTCAAACTAAAGTCGTATCCGTCAGGCGGGAGTTGGCCTTCAGCCGCTCCATAAGTCCTTCCGCGGGTTTGCAGTGCCATCTGCACTCACCCCCTATCGACCGGTGAAGCTGTAAAGCTGCAGCCAACAGCATTAGAGCAGTTCGAAAAAAAAAACATAATATTATGAAGCACGATGAAGGTTTCCAAGCAATAAGGTTTCATAACTCTGCCTAATAGTTTAAAGACCATACACAATAGAAAACTTTTTAAGCGCAGGTTGCGTTCTTTTCAGTTGGAAATCTTTTCTTATAGTGTTAATGATTGTTTTAGCAGCAAAAAAAAAATATAATTTCTAACACAATATAAATTTTCAAATATACAATAATGATGTGAATGTTGTTTGTGTACAGTTCGCGTATCTGAAGCATATGCACGCAGCGGCAACAGTAATTCAACGCGGCTACCGTCTAATGCGGGCACGACGGCAGGCAGCCAACAATACACCTATCAAGTAAGTGTTTGTTATAAAACAAATAAAAATAGAATAGAATAAAATGGAAAATTATTAATTAAAATAAACTTAAGTTTAAGCACTTTTGAATAGTCATACTTATTTTTAATCTACCGCTTATTCGGAACGCTATATCATCGCAAGAAGAACGATAAAGAAACTTGCGTGTTGCCCTTTAAAATAACTGTAGTTACTTTATATTTTTAAGTTGAAATGTGTTATTAACCAACTAGTGCTATAATTCATTAGAATCAAAATAATAAAATGCAATAATTAAAAGTATCAAAACTTAGGAAATCGATTCTATTGTTTCAACTTTACAGTTGATTTCTCAAAAATATAATGTTTGAGTTAATACTAAACAGCATTATTACACATATGTGGTACATAAAAATTTGAATTTAGAAAGAATTGGTATCCGATATCCTATTGTTTGTCAAAGAAGCAATTGAAATCTAGTTCCTAATTTAAAAAATGTTGATATTAAAAACTGGATACTGTAATGTACCGTTTAATTTAAAAGAAGAACACAACTTATTCTATTTTTCTTAACTGCCAGTACCTATTCATAACTCTAAAATAACTAAAATGTTATGAAAGTTTTATTATTGTAGTGTGCTTTTTGAAGAAACAAAATTATTTTCAATCAAGGGAATAAATTATAACTTTTCTTACCCAGACGGACATATTCCCAGCGGCGACAAAATCAGGCGGCAAGAAAAATTCAGCAATTTATGAGGCAGTCTAAAATCAAGTGAGTATAGACCTATATTTTGTTAGTCAGATTTTCTAGATTTTTAATCCCTAATGTATAGCAAAGGAATAGTATTATAAGTTTAAATGTTAGGCTTTTCTCGTGTGTTTGGCATTACAGTTCCTGAATAATTGAACTATATATATTGTTGTAAATTTGACGCAGTTATTTAAATACGTACAGTTTTATTTCTTTTATTGAGTTAGCGATGTTTTGACAATGTTACAAACGCCATGATCCATGGACTCTATTTAGTTTAATTAAACAAAAACAAAAATTGCGTTCAGAAACTCTATTAAGTGTACGTGAGTATACTGGGAGTATTGTTTGCCGAGATGAGTATCGAGCGAGTTTCAACAGTAGCAACAAACGAAGACGTGTGAAGATAGACAAATATGTCTGCCCATAAAAGATTTATTTACTACTAGCTGACCCGCTAGTGGTAAATAAACTTCTGACTACGTCTGCATCACACCTACTTGACATTTATTATTATATTTCGTCGAATTTACAGAATATGTGTTATTCTGATATATAATTTCTTGCTGAGTTCTAACTGAAAATGATGGATTTTTAAGTATGACGATATATTTTCACCCATCGCACCACTTTATAGATTAAATTGTAATATCATCATTGCTTTTTTATAGGTTTAAACACAGTTTACAATTACGATATAGGTAATTTTGCTAAGAATATTAAAGTATAGAAATACTACTTTATTTTCTAGTACTAATATAACTATATTAATACTAGAAAATAAAGGAGTTTTTCTATCGCCGAGCACTATTTCGTCTGTATCATACTTACTTGACATTTCTCATTATATTTTACCCAATTTGTATAATATATTTTTAAATTATTACCTATGTGTTGCTCTAATGTATAAGCTATATTACTGTAAAGTTCCATTAAAATACGTTTAATAGTTTTTGCGTGATAGAATAACAAACATCTATACTTACAAACTTTCGCGTTTATAATATTATTAAGATTAAGATAACCCGCAGCTGTTCAGTTTATCCATGATCATGGAGGTTGAGACACGGCCCAAATATCGGGAACTCAATAAAAATAAATAAAACGCTGTAATATCCGTAATTTCTCCTAATTGTACGTATAACTGAACTAGTTTTACTGATGTACTTTATAAAGTCATATGCTTGAATATTTCGCTCGCCTCAGCAATTGTCAGTCAGCTTCATTTGTGAGCTGTGTCCTAATTTAAACGGTGAGATATGGTAGTAATATTACAGCGTATAGAGACAATTTTGGTATCTGGAATATGAATATGGAATAAAATGACGTAAAATATTATGTTATTTAACCCTACAATTCCCCTACTGTTGTCCACACGAAAAGTGGAACTATTTTTTTTATACAATAATTAATTAAACTCGATTATTTTTGTCCATAGGATATTTTTTCCATAGGCAACTAATATCAATATTTCACTGAATAATATGTGTTTCATTAACACGATGAAGAGCGTATTGAAAAATCTTATTTTTCACATAGGGACTGACATTTTTTTGTTGTTAATTACGTATATATGTTTAGAGTACAATATATATATATACATATATTATATAATCATTTGAGGTAGACATTATTTAATCCCTGGATTTATTTCAATGAAATTGACTACAGGTGATCACTCGATCCCAACGTGTAAATTTACTTTCGTTGCGGAGTGACCCACTCGTGGGCATACGGTCTTTAACGTGTTAAGTTCGTTTTTTAATTACACGTTATTGAAAACTCGATTTTCACCAAAAAATGTCACTCATTTGTATTTCAGCAAAAGAGCAGCACTAGCACGTGTAACAGTTAGTGTTCCATAAATATCGGTACGGTAAACTTTAACCGGTTTTTTTTACATATCGTAGAAATGCCGATATTTCTAAAGCAAATATAATTGGTATATACGATAATAGATCGTTTTCTACGTTACGAGCACGAATGTTAGGGAAAAGTTTCCGATATCTATTTGTATCTATCTGTCTGTATCTAATTTTCCAGTGCCGTGAACACGCTTTATTATAAGCCTATCCTTCCGATATGTTTGTTGGAATACTTTGTGTGTTTGTGAATTGTGTTTACAGTTATTATTATTAGTGACTGAGCTGGCGAATTTTCATATAATAAGAATGACTATTTATTTATTTGCATAAATACAAAATATATTCGCATGTTATCGTAACCTTGAATAAAATAAAGAAAAAATATTCAATAATGTAACCTAAAAAAACAATGAAAAAAGTTTCATCGTTCTAGCTTCGAACCGCGACCATCGGAAGTAAAGCGGTGTATTAAACCGCTGAACCACTGAGGCATGGCTATATAAAGTGTATATACATATTTACACTTTATATTACGTTTCTTATTTAAGTAATCAATAATGAATAATAATATTTACACAAATCAACAGTGATTATTCAGATGTAGAGGCAATTCCAATATACTATATAAAAAAAAAACTTATTTTTAAATATGATATCAGTAGATCCATATAACAATCACTGAGCTACGGAAAGCCATTGATTATAACAACCTAAAGTAGAATATTCGTATTTCGATGGAAGATAAAGTTTTGGGTATCCGACTTTGTGAAATTTTAATAAGAAAGTTATAATTTCTTGCTGAGTTCTAACTGAAAATGATGGATTTTTAAGTATGACGATATATTTTCGCCCATCGCACCGCTTTATAGATTAAATTGTAATATCATCATTGCTTTTTTATAGGTTTAAAGAAAGTTTACAATTACGATATAGGTAATTTTGCTAAGAATATTAAAGTATAGAAATACTCCTTTATTTTCTAGTACTAATATCTATAATAGCAGCTGATCTGCGCAACTTTGTCTGCATCTCACTTACTTGACATTTATTATCATATTTCGCCCAAATTACATATATAATTCTATATTATAGCCTATGTATAATTACTGTAAAGTTTCATAAAAATCCATTCAGTAGTTTTTACGTGAAAGAGTAACAAACACCCATCCATCCATCCATCCATCCATCCATCTATACTACAAACTTTTGCGTTTGTAATATTAGTAAGATATTAGTAAGATGGAACCCTTAATATGCTCTAATTTAACTTACTATACTAAGTAAATTTGAACATATTAAGGGTTATTTAAGTATATTAAGAGTACATTATTAATAATAAATTCAATTATATTATATAAATTATTTATCTGAATTAGTTTGTTATCTACACAATCATTGTATATTTTTTTCGAACTACTCTAATGCTATTGGCCGATGCTGCCCTTTACAGCTGCACCGAATGATGATGCGAGTGCAGATGGTACTCCAAACCTATGGAAGGACTTATGGAGCGGTTGAAGGCCAACTCTGCCTCAGATACGACTAGTCTGAGGGCAGGGGGTTCGAACCTTGGCTCAGGCCGTCGTAATTTCGATCCCTGTTTGAATTGGACGGGGGTCGATCGGAGGGTAGTACTTATCCCCTTAAACCAGCGCCAAATGAACCTATATCTTAACACGTTTACTTTAGCACACCCATGAGAAAGAAGGAGATGGTACATATTACCTTCTCTGTCATGCGTGAGATTTCGTAAACGTATTTAGAATTGGCATGACGGCCTGTTATGTTAGTGATGGGAACGATACGGTCACTGAAACTAGCCACGGAAACTACCCACTACCCACAAATATCCACGGATATAAATGAGAATCATTGGGTACTAAATCTGTAAATGCGAATACTGGTACGAAATTTTTATTCAGTTGTTGTTTATGGATTGGTTTAATTTTATCACAATCACAAATTTTAAATATCAAATATTTAATGATATTTTTAGTATTTAACTCTTACCTAGGATATATATATATAGCTAGGATATAGCTAGGATAATATACATATATATACATTATCTTAACTTATTATATGGATACGAAACTTATCATTTTATTCAGTTGGATTGATACCTTATTTGATAACTTTAGTACCTACAATCAGTTAACTATTTTGGTATCATATCTTCCATCTACAATATTTTTTTTGATTCTCAGATTTAATATATTAGTATGCTATTGTTATCTACTGGGATTTCCCGCGACTTTAATGACTTTTAAATAAAAGATAGTCCTATGTCAGTTTTAGGGATACAATCTATCTTGGTGACAATTTTTTTGACATATTTGACATTAGTATTTACCATATATGATTGCTTAATGCTCCAATATATATGATTACTAAATTTCATGAATGAAATATTGATGTGTACCTACCTACCTACCACTATAGTTATAACTACCTCCTAATAATGTAGGAGATCGTGTAACTCAATGACAGTCAGTAATAAACCAGTACTTGTGCATAACAGTTATTTCCATTACTACCGTATTACCTTATACATATAAAATATACAGACACATTTTAGAATTAATAATATTAGTAGTAATATATACGTAATGAAATTTAATAACGTGAAATATTTCGTGGATATCTGTGGATATAGAAACGTATGACTTGCACATCACTAGTTGTTAGTGTATTGCTAAGGAGTTTTCTCTACTAGGGTAGGTATCCAATTAGGACGACCCTCTACTCTCATAATTTCAGTTATCCGGACCCTAAGGGACTCTAAACAACAACTAGTCGCCCTAATCAGGTCTGTGGGTGGCACTTGGAACTATATATATATATATATATGTATAATAGTTTTATTCTTTTTATAAACATATTTCATTTTATATATATCAGTTGAATATTAAGTTAATTATTATTATCATAGTCTTTTATCCGTATCAAAATAAATTACACTATTTTTTGAATAACTTTAAAACGAAATATATTATTGTAGTATTGCCATCTTATTTACTATTTGGAGATCTGTTTGCCAATTGACAAAGACCTCCTCCAGTCGTTTCCAATTGAATCGTGAGCTAAGGTAGTCAATTTACAGAGTACGGTACTTTAGTCTTCTAAATTGGCAACACAAGAGTAATATCACGGTCGACCAATATGGACGATGTTCGTGACACTGTTTATCACATATATAAAAAGGCAACGCTTGCCAGTTGTCATGCCTGATGCCTCTTTTTAATTATATAAATAATTGATCAATATATTTTTATTAACTATGTTTATTATAAAAATTACCTATTATATTTTTCATGCTAGCACATGGGAAGAATTTTCCACAAACGTAAGTTTCCAAGTGATTTAACACAAAAATAAAAATTCTTTAATAAAATGTATATTTTAATGTACTCCATTAAAATGTAGTAACATATTTTTTCAGGTAGGTATATCCTTTGTTTATATATAATTTATTGAGCATAAGAGTTCAATATTAAATCCAGAAAATGAATGAATAAATTAAGTTAATAATAGAATTTTATTTTTTTTGCTGTACCCAACGTGAACCAAAATTGATCTGCTCCAAACTTAACTACCTACTAAATATTTACTGTAAAATTATGGAATACAGTGCATAAATAAATAAATATTGGTTAGGTCATAAGCTGTTAGCGTGATCATGTTCCCGGGGAAACCCAGGGACGAGAAGTGTCGGACGATATAGCCGTTTGCAGCTACACACTCATGGCGCCGTGAAGACCGTGCGCACATCTTTAGTTTCATTACATAGTGTTAATGTCGGGCTAGAGTAATAAACCAATTTATAGATCTTTCACAGTCTCCTCTTTTCTCCCTGATGCCATCAATATTTATTAGTATTATATATAAGCTAAGTCAATCTGTCGCTGGCAGGTTGCAGAACGCGCGAGTCGAAAACGTGAGGGAGGCCCTGCGATCGCCGGATGCCCACCAAAACTCGTCGCAGCGCATCATCAGTACGCCGCCCACTCCCAATAGGTAAATATCAAGTAAATGATTTAAGTATGTATAAGAATAAGTTATAAAATCTATATATAATTTAATTAATTGAAAAACTGCGGGCACCCATAACATATATTTTCGCGGAGCAAACAAAGCGAGATATACTAAATAAATAAAAAGAGGAATAAGAAAAGGACAAAAAGGTTTTATGTATTTCATGTCTATAGATTATTTAGTCTATGGCCATAAAGGGCAAAACTTAAAAAAAAAGTAGGTAAATATCAAATATATCTTAACGACTGCTATCCCATATGACGTAGACAGAGGCAAGACAACCGTCATCACCAAGTGTATAATTATATGTACAAAGAATAAATCATAAGTTTATTAGGTTTGTACTGTTTTATTTTATTTCATAAATAGAATACTTATAAAATAAATTCCTCTTCTGAACTGTATCTTAATACATTGAATTGTACTTTAAGTTAATTCCTCAAGTCTTATCTGAACAATTCCCAAGCGAATGCTCTGAACTGTACGATCTTGAAGTTTATTGCTAATGACTTTCTTCAAATAACTTTAAAGAAATATATTTACAATTGTTATATATTGAAGAAAATTAAATACCTTTGAAATAGAATTAATCCTTACTCAAATAAACTTTATGTAAGCACTTTTGAATGGTCATATTTTTTTAGTCTACCACTCTTTCGGATAGCAGACTCATCACAAGAAGAAAGAGTAAGAACCTTGCGTATTGTATTTTTAAATAAATGTTGTTCTGTATTTTTTAATTTTTTTTAAGTTTTTTTTTGTGAGTACAAACGGCTAAAGAGTAAAATTGACAAAAGTAAATAAATATAATAGTTACCTACTTGAGTAACAGAATCATTCACAGTTATCAGATCAGTCCTTATAAACAGCACTCGTTCACGGATATAACTGATCAGCCATCACTGCGTTCTACCATAATTTAGTAAGCCGAATGACCCGTCCCACCATGCCACCACTTCTTCTTTAGTCGCACACTCTTGAGAGTAATCGTGACTTTCATGAAGTATCAGTGGATTCTCTTCGTTATACTCCTTGGTGACAGAGCTCTTCACCACTAGTCTGGACATTTAAGTGAGCGACTAACTCATGACATTCACCACATCACAAAATTGAAGACATGTTTTAAAGTAAAGTAAGGAATCAATTTAATCTGAGTGAAGTTAGTAGGATCTCCACATACAAAATTGGATTTGAATAATTCAGCGAAATGTGGACATGTCAAGTTTTGCTTTCACCACGACGTTGACAGCTGATACTGCAAGAGGCATCCATCCGGTAATAATAACAGATATATAACGATCGTAAGGGTTTTAGGATATTTATTATATATACTTGAAATAAATAGTAATTGAGAGCAAATTTAATACCAATATTACAATTGCGGTTGTTAAGATATATTTTTATAACTTACAAATATATAAAAAGTGTATGTATCTTTATTATAATTTTGTAAAAAATCATCGTGTTTTGTAAGCTATTTCAAAGTGTGTAGGTAGTGAAATTATAGTATTTATAAGCCCTGACATGATGCCTGGAGGCATGATTAATTAGATGATATCTTGTTCATGATTCTAACCATGTATATAAGCGGCAGTTGCCGTTTACCATCAGACGAGCCTTCAGTTTGTTTGTTTAAATAATTGTTTTATTGTCTTGTAATGATTAATTATAAACACGTGATATTCTTTTCTAGGATTGTCGATTACTTAGCCCCAGAATCGCCAATGAACGCCGACGAAGAACTATTACTCGAACTTCTGTTCAAAATGTGACCGGGCGCCCACTTCGATCATTAGGATTATCTAAATCTCTTCGTTTCTATATTAAATTCTCCTGAGTATTGTATTGGTACAATTTAGAGAGACGTATAGTCTGTTTATTTAAGTTACTGTATTTAATTTTAGATTTTGGCTTTGTAACATTGACAATCTTTTGACATTGCCTTCGTGATATTTAATGCCTTCACTTGTCTAATATTTACTAGTCTTAATACTACCTTGAGTGAGATTGTCGGTGACATCGGATTTATTAAACTACTAAATTAGTGAGAGTCAAAAAGAGAGTTAATTTTAATATCCTATATATGACAAAAGGCGGCACGAAAACCGTTGTGCTGAGAGATATAGTAAATGTATCTGTCACAATAGAAATCGATTAGAATATTCGATTATTATGATTAGAAGATTCGATGATTATTATTACTTTACTAGCAAACCTTAGTTTAACAAATGATAAAACAATTGAATGTATCCTTACGCATGAGAAAGACAAAGATACTAACGGCCTTATTACAAAAAGATAAATCTGGTTTAGCACTAGTAATAAACCATTCACCAATGTATTCCTTATTACAAAATGAAGTTTATCTCTAAATCGTGATTCGTCTATGGTCTAAAGTTAGACCTGCGATGCCCCTAGTTTAACAGTGGTCTAAATGCAAAAATACAAACTCCATTTTAAAAATTGTATTGTTAGTCGTAGTTTTTGGAAAAATATTTTAACTAAATTAAAAATATATTAACTAAAAATATTTAAAGCTAATTTTACGACAATAAAAACATATAAAAGACGTTAATTGTTATTTTTTCACTCATTTGACTTTGAAATAGTCATCATTCGAACGATCCAATAAAAATATCTCGCCGTTCCTCCTACTTATAATTTAAAACTGTTTTTCAGCCTAATAGTACATTAATAAATATTATATATTAATGAAATAGTTATAATGAAGACATAGATAAATAGAAATAAATTTATTTTTAGTTTATACCATTTTCTTTGAACTAATATTATTTTTGATCTTTTCAGTTTTCTGGTAAAATGGAACGTAATTGTACGGTGACAGACATGAGTGACTGATTTCTGTATGGAATACATAATGAACGATTTAACTGTAGTACTAAGTAGTCCTCTGTTAGATCTGGATTCGTAATAATGTTAGGTTTATTCCAAGTATTAACTTTAGGAATGGTTTAAACCGCGACCATTTAGACCACGTTTCGTCCGAGTTTTAACAGATTTTTTGTAATAAGACCGTAAATGTTGCTGTCTCGTTCTATTAAGTGCACATGGTATTAATCGACTTGCTAGATTCCCTTGTCGTTGTTTACAACGACATTGTAACGACGCTCTAATTTGAGATACTCAAATTAGAGCAAAAATATTACAGTATAATAACAAAGCTGAAGATTAAACAGTATTTTTAAAGTTGCAGTTGCAAGTAAATAAAAATGATGTTATTTTATTATTATTAGTCATTCAATTAGCTATTACAATTTTTCCTCTTTCAAATTTATCGTGAAGTGTAAAATATTTGCAGGCGAACAATGTTTTTGTTTTATTATTTTTGTACATAATTGTAACTTGTTAACTTAGATCGGGTAGTTTCACTCAGGGTAGCGCGTTAAGTGAAAAGAATACATCAATTATGGAAGCTATATTACCTAATGTACAGTCTCTGATAGTACCAAAGAAGTCCTAATTATTTCTTTCATTTAGTAGTGCTGTTTTACTTTTTATGTTATAATTTATATCATTATATAATATAATAGGATTTCGTTTATTTGATTTATTATTATATAATTGATGTATTTCTTTTCTTATATCTTCATAACAATTATACAAAACAGGTTTCTTCTCAAAGTTGTGAAATAACTCAGGCCTTGTCTACTGAAATTTTAGCCGTTCAATTTACAACCGTATCTATTAGGAATACGAAATAATATTGACTTTCATAATTCGTAGTAAGCTATCTCCATTTCTTTGTATTTGTAATTTATTTGATGTAGACGTTTCCATTCTCCTTAGAAGTGACTTGTTCAGAGTTTAGATTCGATTTTTTCTTTATTTTGAACTCTTCAGGTCATAGACAGGGTTATATTTAGTATAAATTTTATCGTATTTGTATTATATTTTCATAATGTATTTTTGAGATATTTGTTTAGGACATTTATTGGATTTATATTTTTGAAAACTCTAAATTGGATGTAATGTAACTTATCTAGAAGCATCAGTGTATTGGCCAATTTGTTCTCAAAGCGGAAACATAAATATAAATGAAATGATTTCTCTTGAATATTGTATTAGAATCTGTTTGACTGTAATGGATATTTTCTATTGCGTAAAGACTAACATTGCCAAACGGCATGTTTGCGAGTTGCGTTCGTTGATTTGCTTCGGATATTAGAGTATCAAGGTAAAACTTGAATTCTAGATTCTATTGATAATTTCCAGATGGAGTTAAAAGTATGTAGGTTAAGTACAAATTCAAATTATTAAAAAAAGCCACTGTTCTTATAAAGTAGTTGCACCTAGCGTAAAATACATTACCCGACGAGCTGTGAGTATTTTGAGATTTTATCGTATTTAAGGAGATATAAAGTAATATGCCGTTATTATAGTTTGACTATCGATAGAAGTCAACAGTATATAGTTTCGTTTCAGCCTAATAGGTTAATTTATTTTTAGTCTACGCAGTGAAATATGAAGCCTTAAATATCATCGAACATCTAATCTATCTTAAATTTCCTGTAGCTAAACTCTAAATCTTATGAAAGCTTATCTTTAGCTCATATTTATTGAGTATGATTTTTTTCCTAATTCATTATATTCGTTATTATTTTTAAAAGTTTCTATATATAAATTATGTAGTTCCTATACTCCGGTCTTTAGTTTCACCTCCCCTAGTTCCTATTTCGAAACTATTGACATCCTTAATGTTACTATTAATTAGTTTGTTAGATAAAAATTTGGTTTTAGATCTTCGATAAAGCTAAATGCCATACTTACCTAGCGTTCATGAAAAAAAAGGTTGTGCACCACTTAAATATAGAAATAACTACCTAATATTCCCTTTTTCTGGATTCTTTGATATTTTAACGTAGTTATATAGTTTATAGATTAAGACTAGAGTATTAATCATAGCTTAACTATAAGACGACGAACAGCCGTCAAGATATTTTCGATTCGTATTTTTATAAGGCAAAAGTTACGAACGACTGCGATTGCTTTGCTTGTGCAGGGCCGGAACAGATTCGGTTTTTTTTGTCAATAAGATTATTGGGTTCATATACTTCATATTTTTTTATTGTTAATTCTTTATACGTAATTAATTAAAAGTTAACTTAGTTTTACGTTAAGTTAACAAACATTCCTACAACCGTTTCCTTGTTAATTAAATTTCGTGAGGCCCAGTATTGGAATTAGTAGGTAGCATCTGGTTTACTCCGAACAATATTAATTGAAATCCAGAGTTTTATTGTATTTATACACGGTGTGTTCATAGCGGTTTTACAAGGGTTTGATATTTTTTTTAATGGATGATAATGGAAAAGCGCTCCCGTTTATGCTAAAGGTATACGCTGGCGGGGCACTAGTGGTAGGTGATAAGATAAGGATGAAGTTAAAGTCAGTCAACATATGGTGAGGAATTTACCAAATGTTACTGACGCTGATCGAGAAGTATAACGAGGAGGTTGACCTGATACATTGATAGCAATGGGGCTACTAGTCCCCATTACTAACAATCCCCTCCCCCTAAGGATTAGATATATGGCACTGAACTGAACGTGGTGTAGTAATGAAGTAATTTACAATTTATTAATGAATATTGAATCGAGTAAACCAGACATAAGTATTATAAAAATGACACGCGACGTAGATTGAGAAAACCGTCCAATCGTGGCGGCTTTTGCACCCTCTGGTGGCAGTACGGCAAAAGTCGCATAACGGCAACAAGCGAAAATAACATTTGATAATGTGATTATAGAACCGCGATTCGCTTGCATGGTCAATGGGCACCCGAGGGCGCGAGTATATTTCATATTTTTGGATCGCTAATTTTAAGATGTTATATTTATATATCTATATGTAGTGACGGCGAATACAATACCAGTATTTCGACACGTATTGCGCCAAAAGTTTTGATGTATTAATTTTCCATAAAAGTTATTCTCCCATTGTTTCTTTTGGAACTGATAAATAGTTCGTTTAGCTAGTGGTCATACGTATATATTTTTTGATAGCGTGCACGAATGCTTCATGAGCGCCAACTGGACGTGAAGAAAGTGTATTAAGAAAAATATTTTTAACTGTAAAACGAAACCTCCGAAAGCAATAATATTTTTGTGGTGAAGTTACTCAGATTTGTAAAGATTGTATTTTATTAGCCACGCGGTCGTCACAAAACAGTTAGTGGAAGCTTTATAGTGAGGACGTTGCCTGTGCTGCTTTCGATAAAAAAAATAAGAAAATTATAAAAAAAAAGCACAATTTCGTGTTCATTTATGTCCGGCTGCATATTATTAAAGTTATTTATAAAAAAATCTGATGCCCGAAAAACAATTTACTATATAAATAGCAGGGCAGTAAAGAAAAATAAAACAAAATGCAAAAATGTCCTGTATGGTACTTTGGTGAAAAAAATCTGATATTTTTTTCTTAGATCTAGATTCTGATAGAGTGCAACTTTACAGATACAAAAGAAGCTTTACGATAATCGTCAGATTTTTTTTGACAATATACGGCCGAGTTTAGTCTGTTTCATAAATTCAATTTTTGCACTTTAGATCCTTTAGAATAGTCTGAAAATGTCAGAAATTTGCAAGTTCGCGGCAAATTACTTGATTAAATGACGTAGCGTGCGC
Organism: Achroia grisella; assembly: GCF_030625045.1. Lineage (NCBI taxonomy): Eukaryota > Metazoa > Arthropoda > Insecta > Lepidoptera > Pyralidae > Achroia > Achroia grisella. The sequence continues at coordinate 83,169 of NW_026712816.1, read as the reverse complement.
ATTTGACGCATATTGCGCAAATTATGTAGTATTGAAATTATGCTCAAGTGATTTGCCAGTATATACAATACTAGCTGTTGCCTGCGGACTTGCATGCATGGTGTTGTTAAGCTGAACTTTTCAAAAATCCTTTTTTAGCGGATGTTTACTTGAAACTTCAGCTTTCTACACATAGTAAGTTTTGGCTGTGCATTGATAATCAATGAGAAATGATTTTATAAGTACAGATGAAGGAAAGTGCAAAGAATGAAGTTAATAAAGAAAATGTGGATATCGAAAGCAACACAACAACAGCAGGGCGTTAGCATTGACCACAGCTAAAAGATAATAGTGCACTAGAAGTAGTTATAGTTAGATGAATTACTAATATATAAAATAATAAATCTTGAAATCTATACATAGAATTAAAAATTAAAAGTTTAACTAATACTTTTTATTATTAATAAGAAGCTTGTTCACACATTTTAACTTCGTATCTAGTAGGTAGGTACTTTTAAGACTAAAACGATAGTTGGTATTGAAGATTTCTTGAGTGGTTCGCGGACGATCATGAAAGATTACTTTTTGGGTGGGCCGTATAGCTAAATTATTACGCCAAAGGCATGTTACGTTAATTATTGTGATATAGCAAACAAGTTAATTTGAAGCAACTATTATATGTATATTAATTTTAGGATAGTCATAGACTCTTAACTTATTTATTTCGACGTTAGAGCTAGAAAAAGGTCGGGTAATAATGTATCCATGTATCTACAACAATAAAGAACTTATTTTTATATTTTTTTCGAACAACTTTAACGCTGTTAACTTCAGCCGAACCCCAGCAAAGAGTTATGAAGCGGCTGAAGGCCAATTTCTGCCTGATGGGTACGATTTTCGACGGATTTCATGAAGATTAACTCGTTTAATCGTTAATGGATATCTAACTGACAGAAAAGTATTTAACAAAACAGGGTTTATTTCTTATTTTAATCTGGATGACTATTAGTTATTTTTCTTAGGCTGGTATTATAAACTCGGTGAAATATCAAATTGCCGAATGTAACGTTACGATTGGCACATTTTATTGTCTTTTCTCCAGTGAGGGCGATTCTAACGAAATACGTCGTCAGAATGTTAGTCGCATTCTAACAATCTGACGACTGACCGAATGTATGTTATCAGCCTCTTAATAGTAACCCGCCTGACAAGATTGCAATATTATGTAGTATTTTGATAATCTCTAGCGTGGATTCGGCGCAAAAGTATGATCGTGTGTATTTATTATTACAGTAGGCTTTTGTGAATTTACTTTTATTGTATACACTTTCCTTACCTTACTTACTTTACCTTTGGCTTGTTTCTGGCTCTGACGTTACAACAGCGTACTAGTGATTTGTTGATTCGCTGTGGCTTGCTTGTTATACTTTTATATGAAGATTATTGTTTTAATCAAAATGAGCCTGCCTAAAATATATTGCATATCACTTAGATTATGACTTATTGAAACATTTTGACATGCAATTTAATTTTTTATATAAAATGCTAGATTTCTAGTTATTACTTTTTCTAGTGGCTAAATTAGGGTTATAACTTGGTCTTGTCTGAATATTACAAAACTTGAGCACGTCTCTTGTGTTCTAAAGATCTTAAAAAATCAATTTTTAGTTGCTGATAAAAATAGTGAATACTATAATAATTTGTTACTTAGTGTTATTATTTATTTTAAAAAGTTTTTACGTATCATACTTTTTTTTATTAGATAAAAATCAATAAAACCCAACCTATAGTTAAATTAGGACTTATTGCTTTAAGATTTTTTTATAATGTAGCGTTACACATAATGATGAAATTATGTTTTATTTTAATGTAATATTAATTTTTAATGCAATTGTAAGCGTTATTTATTGTAAACTTTTCATTGAAAAATAGCAAATGTAAGAAAATGTTATGTACTGCCAGTTTCAAGGTTTCTAAAACACCAATTAAGGAAGGATGTATGATTGCTAGGCTTGTGAAATGTCCAAATTTATGTTTTAAATGAAATTTATATTATTAATTTGTATTTTACCTTAATTTTAATATAATAAGAGTTTTGTAAAGAAAACCAACTAAGTTGGTGAGTAATTTTTACAATAAACATGTGTTTAAAATGATAAATAAATATATGATAATTACAACACAAATTATAAAGTCAAATTAATAATTCGTCGAAATAAAAGTAATGTAAAATTATCATAATAATAAATTATTTTAGTAATATTAAATAATTTTACTTAATTTATATTTATTTCGTGTATATATTTCATTTACTTAACAATACATTTAAATAATTAGAGGACGATTTATTGTGAAACAATCTTGACATGTATAAAGTATTACTTAATTATTTCAAATGTATGTACATTATTTAATAGTTAAAAATTGGAAGTAATTATTTTAAATTTAATTAAGTTAAATTTAATTACACTTTTATTGTATTTATTATTACAATATTGTCTGTATTTGTTCAGAAAAATATTAGAATGACAGCAATAAATTGTAATTTATAAATTTATTTTTAGTAGTCGACACAAAATTAAAATTTAATATTAAAAATTAACAAGTGGCAAATTGTGATTTAATATTATGAGATGAACACTACATTCCTATGTTGCATTCACATTTGTATGAATTTGTGAATTATCTGATTGTGACACGTTGGACATATGAGTGAGTCAGATGTTGAGTCTATCGATAAAAGTGTACTTTGAACAAAAAATAATCTTCCTTTGTATTTATTATAATCTATAAACACTACAAAATTGTGATTCAAAGCAATTTAAAATATTACTGCTGATTATAATGCTGTTGTTTTATTTACTCCCTACTAAAACCCTCCTCGGTTGCATTGCATATTCCCTACTAAGAACTCGTACAGGCATTGTACGGGTGTATTACATATTCCCTACTAAGAACCCGTCCAGGTTTTGTACGGGTGTATTACATATTCCCTACTAAGAACCCGTACAGGTTTTGTACGGGTGTATTACATATTCCCTACTAAGAACCCGTACAGGTTTTGTACGGGTGTATTACATATTCCCTACTAAGAACCCGTACGGGTTTTGTACGGGTGCATTACATATTCCCTACTAAGAACCCGTACATGCATTGTACGGGTGCATTACATATTCCCTACTAAGAACCCGTACATGCATTGTACGAGTGTATTACATATTCCCTACTAAGAACCCGTACAGGTTTTGTACGGGTGTATTACATATTCCCTACTAAGAACCCGTCCAGGCCTGCATTGAGCACGACTAATTGAGTTTTTTTGGCTTCGTATCGACTTCGTATCCGTTGGTCTGAAGGCCAACTCCTGGCTGATGGATTGACTGAGTTGAGGTTGAACCTCTATGTAGTGGTGCTCTAGTAGTGGTCATAATTTCGATACCCGTTTGAATTGGACGGGAGATGTTTCTATTCATATATGATGCAATGGTTACCGCATATCTTCAGGTGAGCAATAAGCTTGTTCGCCAATCCAATTGCATAAAAAAAATGTTCGAAAATATAATCATGTTGGAATTGCGATGGACAAGCGGCCATACATAATGTTAACTGCTTACATCAAACAATAGCATTTTTTAATGGATGATAAGGGAATAGTACCCCTGTCTACGCTAACGGTTTACGCTTGTGGATCTCCTGTGTAGATAAGGTAAACATAAGGTGAGGTCAGTATCGAGACAAATTCATCAGGAATTTAACATGGGGAACCGTATGAAGCTCAACTTAACAATGTACGTGATGGCATATTGCTAGCAATGGGGTCAACTGTCCACATTTTAACAATCCCCTTTCTCCAAACAATTGCATTCGTGAGTTCCTTTATAAATACCTATTTACCAAAATATACAAAGCAAACATTGTGAATATTCTCAGGGGTCCCGGTAATATGTTATAGCTATTTACGTTTACGGAGAATATCATGTTACAACACAAAGGAATTCCATCGGGTTCCACGAACTCAGCTATTATTGGATTTTTATTTCAAAGTAAACGAGATATCTTAGAAATAAGTATGAGTTTCCTTTGTTTGTCTAGATTTTAATATTTATGCGACATTTTCATGTTTGGAACGTGAAACGGAATATATGAACATGAATCAAAGACCGAATGCAAAAAGGTCCTATACAATACAATATAGTTTTTTTTTATGGAAAGGTGCACCTAGCTGCGCTAATGGTTTAAGTTGGCGGGACACCAGTGGAGGATGATAAGATGAACATGAGGTCAGCTCAGTTAGCACATCGTGACAAATTCAACAAGAATTTCTTACAATGGTTTCCATGGGGAACCGCGTGGAAGTCAACCTGACATAGTACACTGCGCAAGTCTATATAACTCAAAGGTGATTGACATAGAGATCTATCAACGCACAGCTCAAACCACTGGACGCATCGGGCTGAAATTTGGCATGCAGATAGATGTTATGACGTAGGAAAGAAAGGATCATTAATTCATAAAACAGTGAAAGTTTGTATAAAACTTTGTCACTGCTTGCAAGCATAAAGCTATATGACGTAGGCATCCCCTAACAATCCCCCCAATACAATTTAGTTACAAAATGGCATAAGTTTTATTAAATTTTATTGCTTATTCTTTGTATTAAATATACCGTTACGATTGTTATCACATACGGGGTAGTCAGATGCATTTTCAATGGTGTAGTGAACATGTTATCACTACCGGTTTGCGGATGCGTGGCACAAGATGGCGGCCTACAAACAGTGACTCAGACAAAAAGGGTATTACACGAGCAGCCGGTGAACGGAACGAACGAATTCTGATAAGGTCTCTAATGAACGGTACATTTGATAAGTCCACATTTCGCTTCATATACTTTGAATCATCATCAACAATCAATTGAATCAATTGAACCCAGCCTACGAGTCTCTGATATTAATTTTGTTGGTCTGTTATGTTACCGGAGAATCAGTCAGACATATAAATTGACACAAAAACTTTTTGGTGTCGGCCAAAGCTACGATGCATATTGTATCTAAAAATAAATCAACATTATTTTAAAGTAATATCTTACCTTATTCAAAACATATCTCCTAAGTAAAGTTACCAGTGGTAAACTGTAAAAAGTTGTCTGCGTGGATTTCAGTCTGATTCATCTATTTTATCCGCCAAGTTATGTTTTTATTGTAGGATGCGATTATGCACTGAAAGTACATGTTAAATAGCATGACATCTTAGTGCTTTGGAATGGCAACGCATAATGGTATACCTTGCGTCATAAGGTTGTCTACCCATCTACTTCTTGAGAACTGTAACCTCGACGGTGGTCAGAAGGGCGGTTGGGTTGGCCAGCTTCTGTCTCCACTTCAATTCATTATACGCCGAGCGTGGGACCTCCACGCTACAATGTAGCCGCTAGCCACGCTACGGTGCCCCACGCCAGCTCAAATGCTTGGGCCTCGTCTACTAAGTCCCATGGAGAAATGGTGCGGTAGCCCTGATAGCCCCATGGCTATGCCCTGTGTAGCCTGTTATGGTCATATTTACTCTATTCAGGGTAAGCAATATCAAACTACGATTCGACTGCGAATATTTATAGTCTGACCGTCATGCTAATGATAGCGGAATTAAGCATTCCAACAGAAACAAAGCTTTCAAGGTAAATTTATTATCGGCAAAAGTAAATGTGACAGAGATACCAACGTAGACAACCTTGAAAAAAGTGTGAGTAGAAAATATAAAGGGATAGATATTGATAAATGCGTAATATATTTTTATTATTAATCTAAATGCAAACTTGGTCCCGTACCATTATCTCATCTGTCTTCATAACCAAAAACCATAAGAAGTCTTTTCAGATGTAACTGAATTATTCATATTTTCAGCGCTTTAATATTCCGAACCGATAGGGCAGGGGCTACATATAAAAAATCCGATATAATACCATTTATATCGTGCGATTTTTATCATTTTTTAATACGACCAAACTACAATTCAGTATTCGTTCGTAAGGTTTTACAATAAAATACCAGAGTCTGTTATAAATCTGCCAGAAAAAAGATTTAAACGTCAAATAAAACACTTCCTTTGCAAAAAAGCATACTATAAAATTGAAGAATTCGTAAACGATAATAATGTTTTTGTAGAAAAAATTTTAATACATAGCACTGACAATATTATCTAATTACACTAATAATGAGTGCGTAGCGATTTCTATGTTGATTATCGCATGCCTCTTACTTGTTACACTGTAATTATTTATATAAAAAAACATCTATTGAAAAGAGCAACACACAAGTTTCTTGCTCATTCTTCTTGTGATGAATCTGCATTCCGAATGAGTGGTAGAATCAAAATATGACTATTCAAAAGTGCTTGTAATGAGTTTATTTGAATAAAGATTATTTCTATTTCTATTTCTATTTCTGTTCTATCTCTATTCAGAGACCTTGCGCCTCCCATCACTCAAGCGCATAGCAATACTTTCAATGGAAATTCGAAATTTTGGCATAAATATTTACGTTTCACTCAGTTTACAATACATTACTACAGTATTACCTACTAATTATTCTGTAGCTTGATTTAAATTCAAATATCTTACACATTTATTAAAAAATATATAAATAAAATGCGAATAAACTAATAGTAAGTTAGTCCTTTTTTTTGGCGAAAATCGAGATTTTCAGTGACGTGTAATTCTAAAATAAATTTGTTTAAATTAAGTCTGACAAGCGTGAAACGTTAATATGAAATGCATTATCTTATAGATAAAATTTCATCTAGTAATTTGTGCTGAAAATTTTCATAGTAACACGTTTTGTATGGAGAGTGGTAAGGGACTTGCAACAAATAATGATTGAATAAGACACATATTTGGAAACTTCTAAGCTAATATACTAAATGTATCTTTTCGAATGTTAGAATTACTTGCAATATGCTATATTATTATCGAAATAGTTAATTTTTATTAACATCGTTTAAGTATTTGCTATCAAATACTAATATTTATTAAACAAATTAACAGATTACATAAGTATATCCGGGCTATGTTAGTAACCACTTTTATTATAAATACGGAATTAAAAAAAATCGTTTTCATGTTTAAAAGAACCCTAAACCTTATCGTCGAAACATGTAAAGGGGTATTTTGGAGATGCTATTCAACGAAATTTGTTACCCTTTTCAATAGGCCTGCGAAAAATGATCGAGCTTATACAGTATTGATGTCACAGTATAGAGAGAGTACTCGTCATGAGCATCTGCTGGTATAAGTTCTGCGTACAGAATCGAGAAATCTTCATTTTGGAATAAAATTCTGGGTAGACATTTAAAATGTTAACAAGCAGTAGTTAGACCCGCGATATAAGCATTGCGTACGAAATAGAATAGAATAGAATAGAATAGAAAATCATTTATTCAAATAAACTTAATTTAAGCACTTTTGAATAGTCATAACAATTTTTTTATCTACCGCTCGTTCGGAAAGCTGTCTCATCACAAGAAGAACGAGCAAGAAACTTGTGTGTTGCTCTTTTAAATAATCCTTGTAAGTTTACATTTACTAATCGAAACGTGTGAATACAACACAACTACCAACCAGCACAAATTTTTTGGGTCAAATATAAATATACAATAAGATTAAATCAGTCGTAGTGATAAGAGTAGACCAGTCCCTATAAGCAGCACTCGTTTGAAGGATGAGCCAGCCATCACTGCTCTCGACCATATTTTAGGGAGCCCAATGATGGAATCGAGACACCTTGGTTTTGCAATAAAATTTTAACTAGCAGTAGCCAGTCCTGCGTAACTTGGATATTTATTATGAAACGTATGTAACCAGAGATCAAATTGATCGAGGCATACTTGGAACAAAACATATCTACAGAAGCATAAGTACAACCACAGATAAAACTGAATGAGATAATCATTGTACAAAGCATGTCTACATAAGCATCAGCAGGTGAGATAAAATATTTTTTTATATATCTAGTTTATGTAGTTCGGTTTAAAGAATAATGTTTCTTTAAAATAATAATTGTTCGTGAAGATCTCAGGACTGCCTTCGAGTCGACTGCCTGTTTGTTATTGAAGTTACGTAAAAACTGTAAGTCCGAAAATTCCGCAGTACCTAGTAGGTATTACGATGAATTTTAATTTGACTACTTAAGCAACACTAATCTCGCCACGCTCAAGTTTAAAACTGAATGAGATAATCATTGTACAAAGCATGTCTACATAAGCATCAGCAGGTGAGATAAAATATTTTTTTATATATATATCGGTTTAAAGAATAATGTTTCTTTAAAATAATAATTGTTCGTGAAGATCTCAGGACTGCCTTCGAGTCGACTGCCTGTTTGTTATTGAAGTTACGTAAAAACTGTAAGTCCGAAAATTCCGCAGTACCTAGTAGGTATTACGATGAATTTTAATTTGACTACTTAAGCAACACTAATCTCGCCACGCTCAAGTAAAATCCAGGCAAGCGACGATAACAGATCGACTTGGTAATTCCTTTTAGGGCACGTAAAATTTTAATGGGCCCATATTTTATTGGCTACTGTAGATACCTTGATTAAAAAGCTTTTGTGAATTTCCAATCGTTGGGCGTGATTGCCCTCCGGTGATGGCGTGTGTGTACATCGCGAGAATTGACCAAATGGCCTTTCTAATATATTTTTACATTTTATTGTTATGACATTTTTATATGTGTTAAATTACCAATCCTTATAAAGTAATAAATAAAATAGAGAGTGGACTGTATATTACGAATAGAAAATAATTATTGGAAAGGGAAGGAGAAATGCGATTTCACCCGGGAAGAATGTCTACCACACTCCAAACATCCCAAAGTAAGCAATGTACCACCAAACTTACTCACCTTTGCTCAGGAACGTCCCGATGTGTAGTATTGTTCAGCCACGCACTCTAGAGTGTATATTTTCATAAAAATAATTATACTGTAAAAATTAAATCAATATTTTTCTTGTTTTATATAGTTGAAAATACGGAGCGTCCTTTTTATTCCACTTCTTATTTTCAATTGTTTTTTTATTCTAAATTCGAAATTTAAGTGACCACATGTTTTTATTTGTGGCCAGTATTACCTTAACGCCCTTTGCTCCAGTAAGCAAGCTGGTGATACAACCTGCTTTGACTAAGAAGGTTCGGAATAGGGAACAATATGAGTCGACAATAATTACCGAGATAGAACTTGTAAAATGTTATAGAAATTTCATTCAGGTATTTATATGTATAATTAATAAAATACGTTTAATTGAGTTCCTGATATTTCGGCAGTGTTTCAACCGCCATGATCACGGGTAAACTGAAGAGCAGCGGGTAGATGGTAAAAAAAATATATTATGGGCAGATGTATTCGTCTACCTTCACAGGTCTTCGTTTGTTGCTATTGAAACTGACTCGATATTTATCTCGGCAAACTATACTAAATAATATTAATTAAGAAATAAAACGTGATAAGATCCTATTATTTATTAATTATTGTAAAATGTTTTCGTTGGTACCTCAGTCTTTCCTATTTTTTATAGTAAAACGTCAGATGATTCTAACTGTTTTCTATATTAAAAAACAATGCCACATACCTATTTAAAAACATGCTTTTAAATTATTATTACATTTCCGACCTTAAGCAGCTTGCTTTATAAGCTGTTTTTCGGATAAAAAATATAATAGAAACTCCTAAAAACTTAAATTTAAGCAGTTTTAAATAGTCGTACTTATTTTTGTAATCTACCAGTTGTAAAAAGTTGTAAAGAACGTACGAGAGACTTGCGTGTAGCTCTTTCAAATTTGAATTATGAGAATAAAAACTTAAATACACAATAAGATTACATCAAGTTTGTAATTTACAGAATAAGTTTTTTTTCCAGAATACTCTAATGCTGTTGGCCGCAGCTGGCCTTTACAGCTTCAACGGATGATAGAGGGTGAGTGCAGATGGCACTCCATAATCGCAGCTGAAGGCCAATTCTCGTCTGATGGATACGACTTTAGTCTGAGGGCACCGCTAGGGGTTCGAACCTCAACTCAGGCCATCGTAATTTCGATCCCCATTTGAATTGGACGGGGCATTGATCGGAGGTGTGAATAATGTGTAACATGATAATGCAACTTCCGTAGTACTGTTCATATATAAAGCGACAGTTACCACTTACCGTCGATGGGCCGTCAAATTGATTACCCAGGTATAATAAACTAAGCAGGCATAATACCAAAGAAAACCTCTCCGGATATTAATCACCGTGTACTCTACATATCCGGTTATGTCCCATTGTTGTTCGGGTCGGACAATTTATACCCGGACTTACCCGGGTCGGATTATAATTTTATCCAACACTTTTAATACCGTGTACATAGCCTTTTGATTTCGCTTACTTAAGGTTTAACTTATATTTTATTTTCTTTATTGAACAATAACTCTTACATAAAAGGCGAGCTTATGATCGTATAACATTTTCTACCAGCTAACCTTTAGGTATAAAAAGAAAGGGTTAACCTAACTAGTTTGTGGGTGAAATGTATATATTACATGCCACGACGCTGCCCGATTGTTATGCAGTACATGTTTTCAATAAGAAAAAACAATAATAATCCAGGACCATTTACACAGCGCCATCCCAAACTAACCAGAGCTTGTATAATGATTAAATAGTATTCATATTTTAATTTATTTTTACAATCGGTTGCTATTAAACGATAAAATTAACAACGATTTAAAGATTTAAATGCACGTAATCAGATTGATTTATTGAAATAAAAAAGAAAAATTATTTGATTAACAAACAAATACGTTAGGTATATCTTAATCTTTGTAAGTATGGATGTTTGTTATACCTTCATGCAGAAACTACTGAATGGATTTTAATGAAACTTTACAGTAATATAGCTTATTGTTGAGAAACTCTTTTGATATTAATACATTTAAGGTTTTCTTGTATTCCATAATCAAAACTATAAAAACAAAATTATGTATTATGTCGCCTCACTCTCCACCATATTACCATTAAATACATTTTTCCAGTCATAAATAGTTTTACTACATATTTCTACAACACTTATGCATCAGAATAATATATAGAGTATATTTTTCATTGAAATTTACATATTGTAATTTAACGCAGGTGAAAACGCGGGCTCAGCTAGTATATAATATTTAAGTCATATCGTCATGTTGTCATGTCGTCGTATATGTCGACGACCTCGATGGTCTAGCGGTTTATCACACCGCTTTACGTCCGATGGTCGCAGGTTCGATTCCCCGCACGGTACAAACATTTGTATTCATGAGTATGATTGTTTGTATCAGTCTGGGTCTTTTCTACGTATAATATGTATGTATTTACGAAAAAAATATATATCTATGTATTTGTATCAGTTGTTTAGTACTCATAACACAAGCTTTAGCTACTTTAACTTGGGACTAGATGGCGCTGTGTGAGTTGTCCTGAGATTATTATTTATTTATTGTTTATTATATACCACACGCACTAAGTCGGGACCACAGTGAGTAGATTTCTATCTATAAACATAATACAAGAAAATGTAATGAAACATCATTCAAATTATTTAATTTCAACGTGAACTAACCGATCCAACGAATAATTATATTTCTAGCGAGTTGCAAGTTTTTCAACCCACTGAGAAAACTCCTTTACTCAAAAGAGCTGAACTTAGATCTGTTTGGATATTGCTGGGAAGTTATTCTGCTGTTTCAATACTCAGGACTTTGCTTTTGACTTGAAATTGCTTTTAAATACTGCAAGTATATCCAGTAACCGGCATTTTACTACTGTTAGTTATTCAGTTAATGTAAATCTTTAGACGTGCTATTTCATTTAGTTTGAATTGAATAAACTCGAAGGAACTGTGGTTTCTTGTAGTAATATTATTTTATAATACAAGAAACTACACGAAACCGTATTATTGAATAACCTTGGACAATTCACACAGTGCCATCTAACCCCAAGCAGAGCTTGTATTATGTATACTAGACAAGTGATATAAATACATAGTTTTTGTTTTGTAAACACATACATAATATACATAGAAAACACCCAGACCGAGACAAACAATCAAACTCATAGAGGAATCGTACCTGCAACCATTGGAAGAAAAGCGATCCTATACCGCTAGACCACACGCTAGACTTACATACATTTTTTTGTAATTACATCCAAATTACTACTGCTACGAAATACTTCAGCACTTTTCGAAAAGGCTGTTGGGCTACGTTAGGCTGTTTTGAGTATATTACTGATGTTACACTATATATGTAACATCAGTAATATACTTAAAAATCTTCAAACTAATAAAAACAATTATAAATACACAAACATTTGTATACCGTACAAGGAAACCAACCCGCGACCATCGGAATTAAACCACCGTGCTAACCCGCTAGACCACGGCCATCTCATGTTACGAGTATAATATATATATACTCTTGTATTAATATTGAAACTTCGTCCTAAGATTTAAATATTCATCATACTCTATGAGCAGTGTAATGAAATTTGAATTATCTTGGTGAATTGCATGAATGCAAATTGCATTCCAACTAGGCAGCTTATTACATTTTCTGAGCAACTAGCTGGATTGTACCTTGTTATACGCCTCATTTGTAGTAGCGGGGACCGTTTCAAGACTTAATCAAACACCGACTTTGGTTAAGAGCTATTTATTAATACGTAAAATTAGGAAAATGTGACCTTAAAAAAGATCCTCTGACTGCGTTTTTATTAAATTTATTATAATCACCATCATCATCATCACCATCATCATCACCATCATCACCATCACCATCATCATCATCATCATCATCTTATTATTATAATACATATATACGAATTAATGTATAATACTCGATCAAATACAATTAACGTGATTTCATGATATCCTGAATTGAGATCAAATTAATTTAGTGATGAAGCGGTCCCGTGGGAGATATTTACTTCGTCGCTTACATTATAAAGTGGAATAATGTATGATACCTCATTATAACTTGTTGTATGTAGAATTCACTATACTATCCATATAGGAATTTGATATATCTATTCAAAATATACTAAGGAAGAACAATGTCTGTAAAAATTTAAGAAAAAATAAGATTACTCAGTGAAGTGTAGAAATAACTTCTTTGAGTGTATTATAGTTTGTGGCCATTCTATTGCACATATGAATATTATTAGATTAGATCAGTGATTCCCAAAGTCACATATCGGTCTATATGGACCCCAGGGGTCTATGACAAACTGCAGGGGGTCTACGATAGCGGTCATCTTGTTGTTTTTACTTTATGTTTTTAACACTAAACTTTACTAGTGTTAGAAATTTACAGAAAATAAATACCATGGTCTATGACACAAAAAAGTTTGGGAACCTCTGGTCTAGATTAATAATATAGATAGAAAAGTGTATCTGTTTGTTTATTTGTTATTTTTATTAGCACTAAAAGGTTAAGAGGGTCTCTATTAAATTATGAAGAAGATATGTAGATTAAAATATACTTCGCCCCGGCTTCGCTCTACATTTATTATATATATAAACCTTCCGTTTGAATCACTCTATCTATTAAAAAATCCGCTTCAAAATCTGTTGCTTAGTTTTAAAGATTTAAGCATACATAGGGACGGACAGACAGCGACAGCGACTTTGTTTTATATCATGTAATGATTTATTACTATTGCCGTACAAAGGTAATCAATAAATAGTATATTCTAATTAATATTATATTTACTAATTATTTTCTTCAGCAATTAAGTAATACTTAAAAATTCAATTAAGTAATTAATATTGACTATATTCATACACAGATATTCATTAAAGACTAAGTAAATATATGGTTAGAAGCTTAACTAATTACTTTAAGTTAATAAATTAATAGAACTTATAGACTATTAATGACAATTAGCTATTAATGTTAATAACAAAGGATTTGTGATTTTAATCATTGCTTTAATAACTTATCTAAATCTATTTTTGTCAATCAAAAGAGTTAGTGATTGCACTAATAAAAGCTTACGTAACAATAACAAACTGATTTTACCTAAATGTCGATTGGTAAAGTAGTAATTCGTTTTATGGCAATTGCGTAAGGTTTTACAATCAAACAACAAAAAATATCAGAGTCTGTTATAAATCTGCCAGAAAAAATATTTAAATGTCAAATAAAACACTTCCTTTGCAAAAAAGCTTACTATAAAATTGAAGAATTCGTTAACGATAATAATGTTTTTGTAGAAAATTTTTAAATACATAGCACTGACAATATTATCTGATTACACTAATAATGAGTGCGTAGCGATTTCTATGTTGATTATCGCATGCCTCTTACTTGTTACACTGTAATTATTTATATAAAAAAAAACATCTATTAAAAAGAGCAACACACAAGTTTTTGCTCATTCTTCTTGTGATGAATCTGCATTCCGAATGAGTGGTAGAATCAAAATATGACTATTCAAAAGTGCTTGTAATGAGTTTATTTGAATAAAGATTATTTCTATTCTATTTCTATTCTATTCTATTCTATTCAAAATTAAGTGATTAATCAATGTATTCATAAAATATATTTGGAGGATTTAAATAATTTACAATATTCTTTACCTACCAGTCCCTATAGCTTTAGCCCCACGAAATTTATAGTCTATGTACTATAGTGATATATAAGTTATAATATTGTATAGAAAATTAATTGTAACAACATTAAGGCTGCGTTCCGGACATTGTCCATTAAATTCATTTGCCTTTTTAATGCATAAATCGAATTCCTCCAACTGCGAAACATGCAATACTATAGAAGATCTGCATCACATATTAATGGAGTGTGTCCGAGACTGTTATAAGGGAATTGTTTTTAAAAAAATTTGGACTATCTGATCCTGTATCATCGCCAGCAAAATTTTTTTTTTCATTGTACAGTAGGAGATAAGATTAGTAATAAGATTCGATGGGACTGGCATATATCATATAAAGATAAAAGTCCCTAAATAAAAGTAAGATAAAAAAAAAATTTATAATATTGTAAAGTTTTATCGAAATCCGTTCAGTAGTTTTTGCGTGAAAGAGTAACAAACATCCATCCATACTCACAAACTTTCGCAATAATAATATTATTAAGATTATAAATGTTAGACAAAATAATGTTTGCTGGATTAGTCTATATATCGGTACTAATATTGCAAATACGGATCTATCTATCTACGTATTTACGATTTCATCAAAATATGTCTATTATGTAGAATTAGAAGCCGACTCAAGAAAAAGTAGCCGACGTGTCTCGCAACTGCGAACCGGAAAAAAATACACATATATAAAATAACAATATATATGTATATGTATAAATCAATTTCTTACCTGTTATTATATATAATATAATAATCTCAAGACAATTCACACAG
Organism: Achroia grisella; assembly: GCF_030625045.1. Taxonomy (NCBI): domain Eukaryota; kingdom Metazoa; phylum Arthropoda; class Insecta; order Lepidoptera; family Pyralidae; genus Achroia; species Achroia grisella. The sequence goes on along the minus strand of NW_026712816.1, from coordinate 67,753 downwards.
CGCCATCTAGACCCAAGTTAAGCTAGCCAAAGCTTGTGTTATTGATACTAGACAACTGATACAAATATATATTTTTTTGTAAATACATACATAATTTACATAGAAAACACCCAGATTGATAAAAACAATCATACTCATGAATACAAATGTTTGTGCCGTGCGAGGAATCGAACCCGCGACCATCAATCGTAAAGCGGTGTGCTAGATCGCTATACCACCGAGGCGTCAATATATGTTTAATATATTGTCTGTTTGTAGGGTGTATTTATAGGATTATGTATTTATTTATCTATATATTTATTAACAAAATTGATCCCAACGCTTGTGCGTAGATACTAGAGCACTCGGCCCTGTCTGCGTACCCTGTAAAGTATCTATAGCATGAAAATAAATAATATAGTGACTATGATTCTTCCTATAATATCTATATCTGTTAATGATAACGTGGTTCAAGATACCGCGTTATCACACTTTCTTCCACAATATCTGCTAATCAAAGTTCATACTGATCAAGGCCATCTGGAAGAAATGTACCGATAAAGTTGATTGTTTCAATTCTACAATAATATTTTTAACCAACATTCATTAATTGCTTATATAAATATATATATTGATTATTAATTGTTATCACTGTTTTAGTTTTTTTTTCGGGTTTTTTTTTTGCAACCATGGTGGTCGGAGTGATGCTGAAGTTAGAAGAAAGTGAAACGCATAAGGTAACTTTTACTTACTTACTTAATACTGGTTTCCCTAATTTAATTATATAAATTTAATTAATAAATAATAAATTTAATTATCACAGTTATAGTTTTTATTCGTGTTTTTTTTTACAACCACGGTGGTCGGAGTGACGCTGAAGTTAGGAGAACGTGAAATGCTAACTTTTACTAAAATGGAAACTTTTTCTTACTTACTTAATACTAGTTTCCCTTATTTAATATTATCAGTCTTTTAGTTTTTTTTTCGTGTTTTTTTGCAACCATGGTGGTCGTAGTGGCGCTGAAGTTAGAAGAAAGTGAAATGCAACTTTTACTTATTTACTTAATACTAGTTGTTACCCGCAAGTCTCTCTGCAAGTTTTTAGTTTAGCAGTTTAGTCGTGAATTAACAAACTTAGAGGCAGATATTCTCTTATAGATTGTCCAAAGTTACTTCTAGTTATCATGACGCCTCCTACATACTCAAACTAAACCTATTTTTGATACAGTACTACAGTAATACAGTTATACTCATATTAAACCTATAAAATGTTTTTGATAATATTTGATGCAGTGTACAGCACAATAAGATACAACAAGATCTTTTATGTCTCGAAACTACTCTATCTATACATATAAATTAAAATTGGAGTGACTGTTTGTAACATTGAAATAACCGTTTTTTACTACATGCATATGAATATAAATACGGTACATACACCAAAATAACATTTTTTACAATTTTTGTCTGTCTGTCTGTTTGTTCCGGTTAATCTCTGAAATGGCTGGACCGATTTTGACGGGTCTTTTTTTGGCAGGTAGCTGATGTAATAAGGAGTAACTTAGGCTACTTTTATTTTAGAAAAATAAAATTATATTCCACGCGGGTACAGCTAAAGGAAAATAAAAACGCTTTAAAGGTCGTATTATGAAGTTCTCTTAATAGATAATGACATTTGTTCGCGCTGGTCTTTGCCTCAAATTGGGAGTCTATAGCCGTGCACTTAAAAAAAAAAGAAAGGCGGGTCACTTGTTCGCATTGCCGCCATTGTCGCAAGGTCGCATCAAATCATTAATTCAATATTAAAATACTTCGGTTATAATTTTCAAATAAAATACAACAAATCAAGAAAAGACTGTATGTGTATCGTAACGAGTTCATGAAAAGCAGTGCAGTGTGGTAATTCTGCCGAAAGTTCCCGGGAACGAATATTGTGCAAGTTTGGCGACAAGGTCAGTGTGCATTTATGATTACCAGTACCTATTATTGGAAGTTAATGTTAAAAATATATTATTATTTGAACAACATTTTTTAAGAAAATTTATTAGTTTAAATGTAAGTTATAAATAAATTTAAATTGAAAGTAATGCTAATTATAAAATTTGAGCCACAACGGTCACCAAAGCTTTAGTAATTAAGAAACAAATGTTTCCATAGAAATTTACTCGTTATTAATGGATTCAGATCGCAAATCGTCCCCGGGCTTACAATTATGTACATTTCCTAGAATTCCGCCATTCACAAATAGTGGTAGTTAGCACTATATATAAGTAATTAATTATCTATCAACGTCTCAATATATATATGACATTAATTGTAACATCTACGTCAGTATAAAGTTCACAATTTTAAGAGAACAACTCCAATAAAGTTTCTATTTATAATACCGTGCAAAATGGAAGCAAGAAAATGTCGTTGTGAATTTGTGAGTTTAAAAGTTATTGAAATATTTTATTCCCAACTGACGACTCGTGCCTACTTCCTCCGGGTTGAAAATATAGATATTATTAACATAATAATATATATTTTAATATTATGACTGAGTAGTGAAGACTTTTATGTTCTGACGGGCTCGGTTGTCTAGTGGTTTAGCACGCCGCTTTACGTCCGATGGTCGCGGGTTCCTCGCACGGCACAAACATTTGTATTCATAAGTATGATTGTTTATATCGGTCTGGGTGTTTTCTATGTATAATATGTATGTATTTACAAAAAAAATATCTAAGTATTCATACCTGTTGTCTGGCCTTGCTGATCTTGTGTTATTGTTTCTAAACGACTGATAGAAATACTTAAATATATATTTTTGTAAACACATAATATATATAAAAAATACCCTGATCAATACAAAAATCATGCTCATGAATAGAAATATTTTCGTGGTGCAAGTAATCGAACCCGCGAATATCGGAAGTGAAGCGTTGTGCTAAACCGGTAGATCAGCGAGCCTTTCCTTAAACGAACTTTTGTATACATATATATGGTACACATATTTGGACATATACACATATATGGTAAAATAATTGTTAAAATGTTGTTAAATATTTTAAATCAAAGTTTTTAAATACGATAAATGTTCTTTATTGATCATCATCACTTTATCTGATCATCCCGCTTAATGGCGTGTTTTGCGGTAAGATTTTGTGAGCAATAGACTGTGGGTGTAAAGTAATACATTATTTTGTATTTTTTATTTTTATTATATATTTGTACTTCAAAGTACATCATCATCATCATCTGCTTCTTCCTTATCCCATTTATTTGGGGTCGGCGTAATATGTTTTACTAGTACTTCAAAGTACAATACGAAAATATTTAAAGTATGTGAAATTAAAAACAATTTAAAAATCAGTCTAATAATTTTGTACAACAATTCACTGCTGTATGATGATAATGATTTATTTCCTGTACTTCCAGGTATATCGCTGGTTGAAGCAAAACGAGAGCTACTTCCCGCCACTTCCGCCATTACCGAGGCCAATAACGCGGTTCGCGCAATACACGTTTGGACCGAGCGATATCCACTACTACTACAGTGAACCAATCACAAGACCGTCATCAGACTTCGTGCCAAGAGACTTCGTACTGCCTTATATTGTATCACCACCTCATCGGATATCTCCTTTGAGACCAGTTTATTATTGATCTCTCTTTAGAATTTCATTAGATTGTAATAATTTTTGACTTGATAGGAATGTAATTATTTAAGCTATTTTGAAATATATGATGAAATAAATAATTTTGTTGTTTTCATTAACTGACTGGTAATGTCTCGCGTATTTGTGAGTTATGTATTTACTAACATAATTTAGTTATGGAACAAACTGTAAAAGTATTTCTCAAATACTAGTGTAAATAGGTTAAAAAATGAGTTTAGTTAATATAACATTTATTATAGTCATATAATAAATTTTACGAATACTGATTCTCAAATTAAATTCAGTAAGAAAAAGAAATAAAAATTCGAAAAAAAATCACCAATGAGACCTCTTAGGACTTAGACGGTCTGAGATCAATTATTATTTTTCTTATTTTAATAGACATATCCCTAATATTTTTATTAACAAAATTAACCTCCATACAACCAAATCAGAGAGACAAAGTTTTTTTTTTATTTTAAAAGGAAATTGTTAATACACAAAAAACTCATAAACTTATTAGTATCCGGACAAAACCGAGGCGACTTGCCCCTTTATATAGTAACGTATATATTTTCCATTTTGTATATTTATTTCAAAAAGACATATTGTCTCTACTTATAGCTGTGCTTATATTAATACAAGTGAGATTTCTATTTTTATTAGTTTTGTTGACTAGAATATTATTTAAGCTAATCATTCTACTGCCTATTATGTGTATAGTGTCCATGTAACTTTAATTACTACATTTATCAGACGAGATGTTTAAAGTATATTGTAAATAAGGAATATTTTGTTATCAAATAAAATAGTATCATTAGTCACATAATATTTATTTACAAACAGATCAATACTCCAATTAATATATACAATTTTACATTAATACAATTAGAATCTAATGAAATTCCAAACAGAGATCATTGACAACCAGGTCGCAAAGGTGATATTCTATGTGGCGCTGGTATAATATAAGGCAATCTGAAACCTCTTGGCACGAAATTTGCTATCGGTTTCGTGATCGGTTCACTGTAGTAGTGGTGGATGTTGCTCGGTCCAAATGTGAATGGCGCGAATCGCGTTATTGGCGTCGGGAATGGCGGAAGCGGCGGGAAGTAGCTCTCGCTTTGTTCAAACCAGCGATATACCTGGAAGTACAGAAAGTAAATCATTATCAACGTACTGCAGTGAATTGCTGTACAATATTAATAGATTAATTTTTAAATTAATTGGCTTGGATTCCACATATTTTAAACATTTTGGTAATTGATAACCAAATGTATTAGATTGATTTTTAAATCGTTTTGGATTTCATATATATTAAATATTTTGGTAATCGATAAAAACTTCCATTATAGCAAAATAATATGATCATAAACATAATAATATTGTTAATATTGACATTGACATAGCTTGTCAAGCTTGTATTTATTTAGAAATTGTAAATAAAAAATCATTGACAAAATTAGTCATAAAAATTAATTTGACGGTTTAATGGGAAACTCACATATTTATACAGTTGTTTAAAATTTCTATATAGGTTTTAGTATCGTTATAGAAATATTAATATTCTATTAATATGAAAAAAATATATATTGTATTATCACAGAAATATTTTAGTTCAATTTTGAAACTTTCCAATCTTTAATTCTTCAATTCAATGACAAATTGAATTATTAATTTTTATTCATTTTGACTATATAAGTAAGAAGAAATAAAATTATTGTAAATTAAATCAAAAATAACGATGATAAAGAAATAGATATGAGTTAAGGAAATAATAGTAAAAAAGCAAACTTACAAATTCACATCGACACATTTCCACTCCAAGTATGTGTGTAAGAGATAATAAAAAAAAAATTTGAAATTAAACAAACTACACTTAGTAATTCTCTTTCAAGTTCAAAATGTATACTAACTTAAAAGTATGCTACTGAACCTATATATATGACCATTTTAGGAGATCATTATGTATTTATACAAAAGGGTAACATAATTATCCTACTAAATATTATTAGGAGACATTGAATCAAGAAATTCTCAGAACTGAATATCTTCTAAAAGAAAGAGCACGACATAGAGATACATAGCTACCGCAACCCAATGAACTAAACAATGACACTATTTCTGTTCATAAATATGTTTTGTTTGTGAATGATGATAATGGTATTTCATTATCGGGGCCTTTATCTCATTATCTAAAAGTCATTGTTAAAATTTCGACTATTTTTAATCTATTTACAATTATCTGTGTAGATTCGTAGAAGATCCTGGTTTTGAGTGAGATAGAAAAAACTCAAGAGCTGTAACCGAAACGACTAATGTAGTGTAGCTGAAGTCATAAAACAATAAGTATCTCAGTATTTATAGATAACTAGCTTTTACCCGCGGCTTTGCTCGCGTTAACTTATCTCCTTAGGGGTGGAATTTATTAAAATCCTTTCTTAGGGGATGCCTACGTCATAGTAGCTTTATACATGCAAAGTCTCAGCCCGATTGATTTTAAATTGACAAATTTTCATACAAACTTTCACCCCCTATTTTATCCCCATGGGGGTAGAATTAATCAACATCCTTTCTTAGCGGATGCCTACGTCATAACATCTACCTGAATGCCAAATTTCAGCCCGATCCGTCCAGTGGTTTGGGCTGTGCGTTGATAGATCACTATGTCAGTCACCTCTGAGTTATATATATTTAGATATACTAGTGTATGGAAGAAGAAATTAAAAATTTGAAACGTTTAACAGCGACAGGAATAAAAAAAGAAAATCGTAATAAAGTAGGTGCTTGTGATTCGTTGAATTTGGAATTCATCTTTATATATGAGAATGTGTATAAAATAATAAAAATTAAATACTGATAAAGATGACTGGTTAAAAAAAATTTAATTACTAGCTTTACCCGCGGTTTCATCAGTCTAAAATTTATGGCCTATATGTTATTCTGACGTATACATTATATTACTGTAAAGTTTCATCAAAATCCGTTCAGGAGTTTTTGCATGAAAGAATAACAAATATCCATCCATATTCACAAACTTTTGCGTTTATAATATTAATAAGATAAAACTTAGCATAAATAAACAATAAAGTTTGAAATACTTTTGTGACATATTACTATAAGTTAGACTATATTTATAATTATGATAATATTATCCTAAGCAACTTATGAACTAACTATTACTTTATGTCGAATGTTTTCGTTTCATATTGATGTATGTCTATTCTCTATAAAGACAGATAAAGGAATGTTTTACAAAACATCAATTTTATTAAGTATTTCAATATTATCAGTCCAAAGGAAAATATGCCATAAAGAAATAAAAATTTTGGCGAAGACATGATACTTGTTCTATGTCAACTTTCGAAAGAGGTTTCAAAGATTTTATAACAATTTTTAAAACCATTGATGATTTTACTTGGAATTGCACTTCTCTGTTCTAGGATTTGTAAGCAATGGTAGAGAAAGTTTTAAAATACGATTTGCATCGCTCGTTTTCGGTAGGAGAAATATTATTGCCGCTCTCTCTAGTGTCAGTATGGGCTGAGCCATCAAAAGTTTTACCATTGTTTTGGGAATACGTTAGATAGGATTGGGTAGTTTAACTTTGTGTTATTTAGTGGAAATTTTATAACACTTGTACTTCTAGTACGGCGGGAGTTATAAAATCTATATTGTTTTAGTTGCTCTATCATAATTGTAGTTTCTTTGAACAAATAGAATGGGAAACAAGCTCACCTAATGGAAAAAGATAACAGTAGTCTATAAGAATTAGCAACACCATGCAATATTGATAGTTATGGTACATCGTCTCGCGACAAAGATTTATAAGAACAAATAAAATAATAATAATAATCCTGGACAATTCAGTTCCAATTAAGTAGATTGTGTATTATGTGTACTAAAAAATCTGAAACAAACATTGAAACGTACATATATAATATAATAAAAACGTATATAAATAATATATATAATTATCTCCCTTTAAAAAAACAAAGATTGACTTCGGTGGTCAAGTGGTGTAGCACACCGCTTTACTTCCGATGGTCGCGGGTTCGAGTCTTCGCACGATTCAAATTTTTATATTCACGAGTATGTTGGTTTATACCGGTCTGGGTGTTTTCTATAATTATGTTTTTTTTTAATACTACGATGGTGGCGCATACGGCCCATCTGATGATAAATGGTTACCGTAGCCTATGAACGCCTGAAACATTTATATTTATATCAGTTTTCATAACAAAAGCACTGCTTAACTTAGGACTGGATAACGCTGTGTGTGAATTGTCCTGAGATATTATAGTAAAGTAAATAGTTTTTTTTAATTCTATAGTCGTATGGTTTATTTACATTGTAACTGCATATCCTGCTACGAATATACGCATATCCTGAAATATGAAACTTATCAACAACAACAAGCTAAACGCTTTGTAGTCATTTACATTTACTTTTGTATCAGTATTATTATTGCTAAAGTCTGTTGTGCAAGATTACAAACACATACATACAGCCACACACACAAACTCTCACACACACACATATACTCATCTCAAGTCGAAAGAAAATACAATATAATTAATTAGACATATTTAGTTACAAACCTACTGTATAAGTTATGGAAGAGTGGAGCTTTCAGGTACAAGCATTTTCATGCTTAAAATGAGGTTCTTGCAACTAAGTAGTGCTTAGAAGGGGTTGAGTTACATAAATAGAGAATTTTAGAATTTAAAATTAAAAAAAAATACTTATCCGCTTAGATGTCTCGCTGGCCTTACCTTAATGTCCGTCATTTCATCAGATAAGTCGAATGCTTCATTAATTCCCTTAATTACTCCTCAACGAGTCATTAAATACGAAAGGACTATGTCATTATCAGAGTGAATATAATGGGCGCATTATATCATGAAGATGGGCCGTCCCTTCACGAACGGCTGATTGTCACGGGCTATCTGTAGATCTGTTCAGTTTTTACGCATCCTGATTCATGTTTTATGTTAATTGTTCAGTTTTCCGTTTAATAAATCTATTTCCGGTTTTATTATAATGTAGTTGCTCGTGTTTGCTCATGGAGATCTTTGGGGGAGGCCTATGTCCAGCAGTGGACATCTTCCGGGCTGCGATGATGATGATGATGACACTTATTTGAACATTTATCATTATATTTCGCTCAGTTTATATAATGGCGGTGCGGATGAAATAAATATTATTTGATTTTGATTTAAGTGGACTGTATCTAAATAATCTGACGGGTACGTGGATTGACACGATGCACTGTTAGGTTGGTGATTGAGAACTGCTTGTGAGGATGGAACACAAAGAAAGACAGTTCTGGTAAGGAAGGAGGCACAGTACCTTTGAATCGTAGGTTGCAGTGCGGCGGCTATCGGTGTCTCCTGGTCCCAGCGACTTGCTTCACAACAATGGCACAAACACAATGATCTTAAACACACTAGAGCGATGCGGTGGATTAAAATGTTTAATTATTATCACTAATTTAAAAAAACTTGATCTTAAGCATGATCAAGGCGGGAATTCAATGTCAACTCCAGCGTTCAATTTAACAGTGACGCGCGAGCGTGATATGTTACTTTTGATACCAACGAATCTTCTCGCTCGCACTTAAAACAAAGGTATGTGCGGGAATAGGAGAGGACGAAGGAAATAGTGTAGTACCAATCCTTAGAAAATTAACGTTTCGTACCACGTTAAATTATCTATTTCAACAAACTATTACTAATAATAATTATATAATAATAAACAAAAAAGAAATGTTATATGGCGCAACCATATATCTTTTTCAATTACAGCCTATGTGTTATTCTGATAAGTATGTATAAATATGTTCAGTTTTGTGTTTAATAAATTTATTTCTGGTTTCATTATAATGTTTGCTCGCGATTTTGTAAATTTGTAGCTGACCCGCACAAATTCGTCTGCATCACACTTACTTGAACATTTATCTTTATATTTCCTAGTTTACATAATATCCTTTTCAATTACAGCCTATGTTTTAATCTGATGTATAAGCTATATTACTGTAAAGTTTCATGTTTTAATCTGATGTATATTACTGTAAAGTTTCATCAAAATGCGTTGAGTAGTTTTTGTGTGAGAGAGTAACAAAACATCTATTCATCCTTCCATCCATATTCACCCACTTTCTCGTTTATAATATTAGTAACAGTCTCTCTCAACTAGTCTCGCTAGGACCTGTTCGAGTCGCACGGATGTTTGAATTTCTCAGCATGTTCTGTATTATAACACGCACTTAGGTATACATATAAACCATCCTCTTATATCACTCTATCTATGTCTTGTTGACTTAAAATCCGTTGTGTAATTTAAATGATATAAGCGAACAGATAGCGGTGACTTTGTTTTATGTAAAGATTCTATATATAACAAAATTATAGAGGTCGAATTTCTGTACATATAAAAAATCGGCATAAACCGAGTTGGAGGGACGTTAGAAGTGAACTAAAACACGTTTTTATTTTTTTTTATAAATATGCAAGGTTTTTAAGTGAGAAGAATATCATAGAAAAGAAAATAATATCCCTTCCCACACCTTGCCACTCTTATATATTGATTTATTTCGACTGTGTTGACCTAAAAAAGTTATTCATATTTCAAAAATATATAACTGTCGGGAATTAGATTTAACACAAAAGAAATGTCGTCAACTTTACATTTTTAATATTGTGGCCAGACATTAAAACAAAAGTCAACTAGTCTACAATAAAGAATAGACCCAAATAATGACAAAAGAAAGTCTAATTAATTTGAAGATTATCTGTACCTACAGATTATATCCTGCCCCTCTATACTTGTATTTTAATATTTAATTAGCGATTAAAATGTTGGTTCAACGTCTATCCAAATATCAAAGGAGTATAGTCAACAGTTCGTGAAAATGCAAAGCCTTTGGAAGCCAGAAACTGAGCAGTAACTTGCCCATATGTTGATTTTACCTAGTCTAATTCACGAGATGTAGCGATTAGATTAAACTAAAACTGAAGTTAGATTATACCATATATAGATTAACTAGCTTTTGGCGCGGCTTCGATCGTATGGCGCTGAAGTAGCAAAACGTTGATATTTTATAGACAATATTTATTTTTCAAATAAAAAGTATCCCATATTCAATCTAATATCTTCAAGAACATGTGTATAAAATTTTATGACGATCGGTTTAGTAGTTTTTGCGTGAAAGTATAACAAACATCTCCACTTTCACGTTTATAATATTAGTATTATTAAAAAAGCCTCACCTATTTTAGCCACTAAGCAGCTAACTTTGTAAGCTGTGTTCTGTTATATTTCTGTTATATATAAAATATTAGTAACAAAATTAATAAGTTTATATATGGAATGGCAAACGAACAGAAAGACTGCACTGATGTATCATGCATATCGTGGAATGTCCGTATTCCTATATATATATGGGGAAATCTACAAATATTAATAATTTTGAAAAAAAAAAATGTATTTTTTTCATATTTTGTCAACAGTTTCAGTTAGAAAAATATGCCATTATATATAGGATTTTTCAAAATTCCTATTATTTCCTAGTTATAGCCGTTTTATCCAAGACGAACCTCGGTAGATTGGTACGACCCATACAATGACACAAAAGACAAAAAACTGTGAAAATATGTGTATAAGAATTTATAATCATTCCAGAGAACATCGGACGAATAAGAAAATATTATTTAAGAAAACATTACGTAGAATGGTTAAAAAATAAGGAATTTTACAGTTTAAACAATTTTTTTGACGATTAAAAATATGTAGAGTTTCTTTCCATTCTAATTATGTATAATTGTCGAAAACTTGTCTCAAAACTTGATACGCGTTTTAATTCGGAACTACTTTTTTAGCTGGCGGTTTTTTCTAATGAAATAATTTATTAAATTTGGAGAAATTACAGATCTTCTCTAATGGCACATCGCTTTATCGAGTAGACCTTGCAACTGATGTCATGTTTCATTTAGTATTTTTAAAAAATTCCCAATTGTTAAAAAAATATAAAATTTTATTTTCAAACTGCCGCCATTTAAAAAAAAAAATTTTTTTAACTTATCCAAGAGTCACACGATAGCGGCATCTATAATAATTAAGAATCCATCTATTTTTTATGTTTCAGATCACCAGGAGGGTTGGAATCATGCACGCCAGGACAGCCTCTTTTTTTTTGAGCCCCCACTTTGACTGCTCATAACTTTGTGAATTTTTATTTAATTTTTTAATATTTTTTTTAAGTAATGATAAAATATCAATAAACAAATGATAAAAAAATCGATAATAAAAATATTATTTGTTTCCTTTATACAGCGCTTCAAAAACCGGGCGAAATTCATACCTCTACAGTAGAATAGAACAGTAGAACCCCCATAAGCGACGTTTACCATTCATTCGTTTTGCATTCATGCATTCATTCGTCCATCAGATGAGCCGCCAGCTTCGTCATCCTTATTAAATAAAACAAGCTATATTTTGTATACTTACATATGTCCGGGAGTCTCTTGCGTTATTTATTAATAGACCTAAATATATTTATTACTAACTATTACGCGCTGCTTCGTCTGCTTATAAATAATAAATATATAGATGTACGTGTATATAGAAATTGTAAGGAATAGAAGAGTATTTATATATACACTCGTATATATAAATACTGAAAAGGATACGTTCAAGTTTGTGTTCGATCTTTCTTTTACGTCAATTTAATATTTTTTTATTTCTTTTGTAGTACTGCTGTTTAGTTGTGAAAGTTAACACACGGACAGACAAATAGACAGACACAATATCTATATTTATAGTACTAATGGGGACTCAGTTTATTCAGCTGTGGGTTGTATGATTACTCTCATATTTTTAGAATCTAACATAATCGATTTTTTAATTTTAATTTTCTTTTGACATGAAAAAGCTTCCGCTTTCTCTTGTGTGTTGCACCCAGTTCTCAACGATGTCAAGCGAAAAATTCGCCCGAACCTTTTCAACAAAATCGTCTATTAAAACACGGACTTTATGCATATGGGACCTGAAGTTTGCAGAATCGAAAAATGCTGTCCAGAAATCGGCTGTAAAAATGTTCAACTGATTAAACAAAAATAGTAATAATAGTACTCTAGGACATTTCATACAGCGACATCTAGTCGCAAGTTAACTAGAGTCTTTTGTATAGACGATAATGGAATAGTGCACCCGCCTGCGTTATCGGTTTACGCTGGCAGGGCACCAGTGATGATAAGATGAGCATGAGGTCAGGTCAGCTAGCCCATCGTGACAAATTCACTAGGAATTCATCACAATGGTTTCCAGGGGGAACCGCGTGGAGGTCAACCTGACATGGTACATTGCTAGTAATGAGGTCATGAGTCCACATTACTAACTATCCCCTACCCCCAGCTAAGTAGAGTACCTTGTTTCATGGGTACTATACAACTAAATTATATATGTAATTTTTTTTTATATACGTACGTAATATACATAAAAAACATCTACACCGATACAAACAATCCTACTCATGAATACAATTACTTGTACTGTGCGAGAATCGAACCCGCGACCAGCAGAAGTAAGACGGTTTGTTAAATTGTATAAGTTTTTAAAAGTATTTATATCAGGTGTCTAGTACCTATAACAAAAGCTCTGATTACTGTGGAACTAGATGGCGCTGTGAATTGTCCAGGGTTATTTATTTATATGTACATAAATAAATATTGCGTGAACTTCATGACGTTAGATAAATTGACTAAATGACTTTAGACTTTGTCTAATGTAAACCAGCTTTTCACATTTTACTGCACTTTTAGATAAACTTTAAAAACAAAAATTGTAATTGTATGTAATTATCTGTAACGTGTATTTATGTGATAGATGTTTATGGTAAGTATTTCAAAAATAACTGAGCGATATCTTGCCAACAAACTGTTCTACAGTTTGGCGAGTCAATGTATAAAAACAACTGTACAATTATCTTAATTAAATAAATTAAAAAAAAAAAAGAAAAAAAAAAACATTTTGTCCATGTAATTGTAATTGCTACTATATCACAACAGATATACAGTCAATAATTGAAATACAGTTAATACCATTGAAATGTATTACTGTTCTTACCCAAAGTTTATACAATAAATTTGCCAATACACTTGCTGGTTATTCTATGTAAGTAAAACACTTTAGTGGCGATAATACAAATTGAAGTATTCCTGATAATGTTGCCGGAATAAACACTATTAATTATTGTGTATACTAAGAATTTCTGTTCTATATGTGATTAAAAGGAGTTCCATTTGTTTGCGATATAATTAAGAAGGCTGTAAACAGTATACATCTTAGATTTAAAATCTAAGGTATTTACTGTAATTTTTTTATTTTTATTATTTTCTTTATATATTATTACTTAAATGCACAAAATACCAAGGTACGCCTTAAGGCATTTTTCTAGAATTTTAAGAAAATCTGTGAATATAAAGTGTCCAGAGCATTCCAATTGTGTATTTTTTCGGACCACTCTAATCCTGTTGGCCGAAGCTAGCCTCTAGTTTCACTGGACGATAGGAGGCCAGTGCAGATGGCACTCCAAACCTGGAAGGACTTATAGAACGAATAGAGACTAACTCCCGTCTGACGGAAAGGACTTTAGTCTGAGGGCATTGTTAAGGATTTGAACATCGCCTCATGCAGTCGTAATTTCGATTCCCATTTGAATTGAATAGGGGATCGATCGGTGTCAAGGATACACCCAAGGACATCAACTTATCATCAAGTTCTTCTGACTTTCTCCTTTCTATTTCTGTCAGTAGACAGTCTTCTATTGCATTATGGGGTTTTACGAAGCCTATCTCAGGCAGATGAATAAGAGAAATTTCTTGTGCAGTTTGTAGTCGTAATATTAAAGTATAGAATATACTGGCATTAATAAGAATATCAGTTCATGTCGCGGTAGAGGATTTTAAGCGGGAAAATATTGCCCAACATTTGGACTTTATTATATTGATAAAAGTACTGTCAATAAATAACATTTCGTATTTTATCAATGAAGTATACAATATTTGAAGAGAATACGAGCTGAGTTTCTTGTTAGTTCTTCTCATATCGAAATCATTCCGAACTGCCGATAGATTTGACATATCATAAGTCTGTAATAAACCTACATGAAATAAGGATATTTTGAGATTGATTATTTTAACTTACTAACCTTAAAATTTCACCCTTCTACCATCAACTCTTACTTTTAATGTTATATTTATATAATAATAATTCAATAATGTTATATTTATATAATAACTTTTTAATGTTTTTGATTAAGCTCTATTTTTTGTCAGATTGTTTAGTGTATCCAAAGTCGTAAAAATATGTTTTTTAAACCAAACCTTTAGTTGATTTATTTTAACTGATTATTAAATTTCTATTTAAAATGTAGTTATAAAAATATTAGTATTTCATATGATTGATAATTTCTACATCATTTTCCATCCAAGTAAGACTGAAAAGTCGGTCTTCCAAAGTCGTATAAAAACTTTTTTTTCGGACATTAAAAAACTTCTGCGTTAGAAAAAGGAGGGCGCCGCGACATAAAAACAAAGAGCATATATTTAATTACACCTAACCATAATCCTGGCTAATGTAAGGTCCGAAAAACAAGGGTATCTCACGGGCCATTAATAAAGGGATTAATGAAGGTAACCTTTTTTGCTGACATACACCTATCTCGTTACAAACTGTCCCCCTCTTGTTACATTAATTATTGTGGTAGTAACATCGCAATCATTGCTATCTAATCTTTTATCTTTACTCTAGTCGATACCGCGACTCCGTCCGCCAAGTCCATTTCTTTAAGACCCCTGCGTTATACGTGTCGCTGTATTATGGATAGATCACGTCGTATTGACATCTCGTTATTAACTGTCCTCTTTTTGTTACATTAATTATTTTGATTCTAACATCTCAATCATTAAATCAATCAATCTTTTTAACTCTCTACTATGGTAAGACTATTTTTTTTTAAATACGTACTCATTTCGTTAATGTTTACTTCAATTACCTTAAATCTTAATTTGAAATTTACAACTTACTGTAGATACGAGATTACGTCCTTTGCTAATTGAATAAAAAAAAAACATAATCCGACACCTTTCGCGCCAAAACAATTTTAAAATTGGAACCGGCATATAAGCGGATTTTTGTGCTGACAAACTTACATTTTCACTTCTATAAACCTTATGTAAATGAAATAAAGTATGGTTTCGCTTGTAGCTTGCATATATATAATTTTGTTTCGGTGCAAATCTCGTGCATAGAGAACACAGATTTCAAATAAGGAATCTCACGGCTCATCCGATTGAACGCTGTTCAGTGTGCACCTGTACTGTACTCACTGAATCACAAGATTTTGGGATCCGAGTCTTTTAAATCGGAATTTCGTTTAACAAGTTGAATTTGAAAAAAGAATATTATTTTATTTACCGCTTCATTATAAGTTCTATTTTTAAAATTTCTGTTGGATTTGTTTCATTAATGAGAATTATTGTTTGTATGGGTGTTTTCTATGTATATTATGTATGTATTTACAAAAATGTGTGTATGTATTAATATCAGTTGTCTAGTATCCATAACAAGCGCTTAGCTTGGGACTAGATGACTCTGTGTTAATTGTCTTGAGATAATATTATTATTTTTATATTTTAGTCTTGCCATATAGTAATTTGAGAACAACAATGGATATCACGTTATCATTGAAGCCCGTACCATTCCGAAGGACTAAAATGATTAATGATTACCTTACCTTGTAAATTCACTACCACATACTCTTCAAAGAAAGACATCTTACAAAGCAAGCTGCTTAGATGCTGAATTAGGTGAGTCAAAGTTACAAATACAGACAACTTTACTCAAAGTCTCTAGCAATATTTTATTAAACTTTTTTAAACTCATACTTTTACAAACAAGCTTGTGGCTCACCTGATGGTAAGGGATTACCGCCGTCTATGTGGTCGCAACATCAGGGGAATTGCAATTGCCGCCCTTTTAGAAGGAATAAGCTCTTTTCTTAAAGGTTTCTATATCGTATCGGTTCGGAAACACCATTGCAGGAAGGTGATTCCACATTGTGTTTGTGCGTGGCAAAAAGTTTCTAGAATACCGCATGGTGGAGGACCGCCATTCATCTGGATGATCACGGTGGTATTTTAGTTTGTGGCGGATGCTACGATGGTGAAATTCACTAGCTGGTATTTATTGTATATGCAATGTAGAAGAAGAAGAATAAAACTTTTATTGACAACCATTATTGATATAAAAAAAATACATTTTCACATTTAACAAAGGTACATTTTACATATGTACATATATGCACACACACATATAACATACATACACACTTAGTACAATTACAAAAAAAGTACATGTACCTATAAGTAGATATAGAGGTAATAAATCAGTGCATAATAGACCGTCTATGTATTTTCTTCTCTGCCCCGTATATAACAGTACCAGCTGTGCCCACGGTTTCACTCGTGTTAAATTTCAAGAACACGCGGGTATATCTATATAGCCTATGTGTTATTCTGACGCATGAGCTATATTACTGTAAAGTTTTTAAAATAAGTTCAGCAGTTTTTGCTTGAAAGAGTAACAAACAAACTTTCGCATTTATAACATTAAGATCAATCCGAACAATTACTAAGAACTTATATTTAGAAAACAGGAAAAGTTATTAGTATTATAAAGAAAAGAAACAAAGGAAACTTTTAATGCAATATTATCTCCAGCCAACGGACTATAAGAATACCCTTCCACTATCAAAACGACTTTATTTGTCCTCCACGCCGCCTGTGATTATTGGACGGAATATTTTTTCACGAGAACAGCAACAAAGAACCGTGGCCCGATTTTCTGGACCGCTGGTTTCCCAGAAACTAAACAAAAAGATGTTTTGGCTCCATTAGCATATTTTATCACTCGATAATAATGCCGGCCTGTAATATATTATTTCGATTTCGCTGAATTTAACATCGTGTTGCCATAGGGTTGCCTAATCTGTCGATTTTTGTTTTTGGTCTAATTATTATCTATATATTAATTTGCGAAACAAGAGCTTTGTGTTCTTTTTTACGAAAATTTTGCGGACGGAGGAATATGTTATTTTGTATATTCAAGTTTATATAAAGAATGCTAATATTTTTTTTAAAAACACATATTGTTGTACATAATAACTCATTAGCTATAAATTATTTGTTTAAAATTAAAAAACTTCTATAAACAAACTATATAGTTAGTAATTGTACTGTTTGTTCCTAATTATAGGCTCTCAGATATACCACTTCTTTTCATTCGTCGTACACAGCTCAATGCCTGCATGACGCCAGCTGTGTGCGCTAGAGACGACATAATATATCTCACTCTTTCACACAGTAATAAATTATCCGGCACCTGACAACCCTGTATGTGCATGAATATTTTTATTGATAACGAGATAAAGCAAATTCACTCAAGTGAATTTTGCCTAATTTTAGAGTATATTTTATGTAATACTTCAATATGAATGGCGAATGTACGGCGGTTCCACGTATTATTTTGGTCTGTTATCAGTGTTACCATTGCAAGAGATTTTGTTAGTATAAATTTACACACGAAGTTTCTTTTGTGTCTCTCACGACACGATTAGCTTTGATAACTCACTGAACGTAGGATGAATTTTCTCTTCAATAGCCTTCAAAAAGGGATACAATTTTTAATTAGATTTCATTTTCTTAAGTGCATTACCTCAGCATTCTCACGTATACAAATAAATTTGAAAATATGTATAATTGTCCCTTTGCCTATAGAAATATTGTCAAGTTAACTTAAATCTTCTATCTCGGTGTTTTCTATATATAATATATACGTATTTAAAAAAAAATATGCCCATAACACAAACTCTTCTAAGCTTGGGACTAGATGAAGCTGTGTGAATTATCGTGAGATATTACAAGTGACATTATGATGTAGTAATATTTCAAACTTTAAAATAAAAAAAAATACCTGGATAATATAAAATAAATAATAAATATGTTTATTGCCAACAATATTAACAGTTACAACAATATTAGTTATTACAAAAGTTATATAAAATTACAATAGGTACAAACTCGGCTATTGCTGGACTGTTGTGTGCCCAGACCTGATTTTCAGTTTGTACCTACGCTGGCGTAAATATTTCTTTAAAACTCCGAGTTGGTTGGAATATTGAAATGGCAGGTATAGACACGTTTGAGCGCAGTGGAGTGACTCTAAGATGAATGCAAACAATCGGATGATTCGCCACAAACGCGAGCAGTGGCAGCATCTTAAAGCCCTCTTACAAGTCTTATTCCCATACTAGTTGTCTGCAGCACTTCACTCCACTGCATTAAGACCAGAGATCAAATCTTCCCTTTACACCATTATTAATTGACTGCCAATTTATCTATATGTTGTTCGAAGCATAGGATTTTCATTCCAGGACTTTGGAGCGTGGCTTACCTCTATTTATGCCAAAATGTTTGTAAGATCAAATATAGGCGACACAAAAAAACGTAGTAGTAATGGAAATACCAATAGTATAGAAATATTTTTTATTCCAATACTTAATGTAAGCGCTTTTGAATAGTCATATTTTTTTGATTCTATGACTCATTCGGAACGCGGGCTCAATATTAATAGATTAATATAAATAATAATAATTTATTTACCAAATTTGTTTCAATGCAATCACAATAGCATTGATTCCTACACTAGGCTGGGCCTGTCCCGTAGTAACCAGAATACGAATTATCTTATAATAATTTTAAGTCTAGAAGTACAGACAATTCGCTAAGCCAAAATATCCTAAAAATATGTAATATCTGTATGGATACCTGACCTACTGGAAGATTTACGATCTCCTCTATTGGTGATCAAATTCCGACCATTATTGTCTACACCTGCATTGCGACACGTTTCGCCACTAAACGAGGCATCATCAGGCATTGAATAGAGCTTGGATATATCTTGGAAACCTAGTGACTCTTCGGTGATGAAACTCCGACTAGCTAACCTAGTCTTGCCGTAAATATTATTATAAGAAAACATATTTATTTTTTCCATTGCATATAACATTTATGACTGTTACATGTATGTGCAATATGGTGATAAAAAGAACCGAATCGTTATGATTGATTCACAGTGATTCAGTTCTCTTTATCACCCCACTCTATTTTAATAATACAAAAATATTTGACAACCAATTGGCGCGAAAGTAAGTAAACACAAAGAACGTTCGTAAAGGAATGACAGATTCCAAATTTAAATATAATATTTTGTTTATTTTTAATTGTAATTTATGGCCAGACTATGTACATCTATGTTGCAGTTTGCTTAAGTTAAGTCATTACTTATTGAAATGGATTTCCGTAAAATCATACATAATTCGTTTAAATATATACAAAGAAGCTACATTGTGGCTGAGACAGAGGCTTGTAGAAAAGCTTGTGCAAAAAGTAACCTCTAGTCCCGTGACCTAAAATCGTACAGCTCCATAAAATGTCAAGACATAGTGAGCAAGTAAGTAGTACGCATATCACTGTACACAAACAAACAAAATTAGATACGTAACTGAGATAACTTGGGACGAATGACCTTTCGTTATTCAGTTGTTTGTTTCGATGTTTGCAATATTTTGCTAAGTCTTGCAAATGTTTTATCGCGCCTACATCGCTGTAACTTATTCTAAGAGACTGATATTTTATCTTAAGGTATATCATATATATAGTATAAAATACATACATACATAGTATAAAAAGAACTTGCTTCCGCTGTCTGTTCGCTTAGATAAATTTTAATGCATTTTAGTAATAGATAGAGTGATCCAAGAGTAAGTTTTATCGGTTTTATTTTATTTAAGAATATTTTCTACGCGCCCCGTAAAGCCGGGGCGTATGTTCGTAGAAAACATATTTATATGAGAAAATGAACAAAATGATATAAATTTAGAATACTACCTTGTAGGACTAACTTATATATAATAAAATGAAATCCTATGTCAGTTCCATACAAATAATCAATAAAATACCACAGGTAATTAGAAAGACACCATGAAATAAATTTACAATCGAACTTTGTAAATGACTCGAAGAAAAAATCTTTGTAAGAATTGGCATAATCGAAACTAAACTTAAAATAGTATAAAATGGTTTTTTAATCCTAATTAGATTAAAAAAACCGTTTTATGCCGACTACTATTTACAAATAGTTAGTACCAAGTGGATGTAAAGGGAGGGGACGCCCTAAGAAAAGATGGATGGATTGTGTGAAAGATGATATGAATAAAAGAAGAGTATGTTTAGATATGACGACTGATAGAGAGCAGTGAAAGAGAATGACATACTGCGCCGACCCCAAATAATGGGATAAAGGCAAGGCAATGATGAGTTAGTACCAATCATATAGTCGGCATTTTCGAATATGCTAAAGAAATCAGAACAGATGGCGTTTTCTTTTTTAATTAGTGATGCTTGATTGTGGTGTAAAAAAAAGAAATCCGTCAGGCCGTTGCCGAGAAGGGGCAAATTAAAAATTAAAAGACTGGTCGAGCGGGAAATGAGTAAAAGATTGAAGCCAGAGACAACAAAAGTACGTTTACCATTATTGTTTATATTTTAGGGGTGTTGATGAATGGTGTTTATTTTTTTAATTTATATTTCACACAAAGGAAAATTAATTAGAGTATGCATTCAAAAAGGAATCAGTGGCCGTGACTGATAACAATGTTCAAGAGATTGAATAAAAAACAAAAATATGCTAAAATTATCAAAAAACCAACATTTTGTGTTTTATAAATAACTAGCTACTCACCTCGGCTTCGCCCGGGTATACATGTATTATATATATAAACCTTCCTCTAGAATCACTCTATCTATAAAAAAACCGTTTCAAAATCCGTTGCGTAGCTTTAAGGTTTAAGTATATATAGGGACGGAAACAAAGCAAGAGCGACTTTGTTTTATACTATGTAAATAACACTGCTTAATAATATCTGTAATTATTACGATTACAGAAAAAGGATTTCGATTGCTATATTTATTAATTATGAATAAATAATGGATCCAAAGCAGAGCTGCTTCTTCCTGTACCTTCATTTATCTTTAAACTATTGTTACATTTTTAAGGTATTTATTTTTAATGTTAGTGCAATAAAGCATTATAAATAAATAAAATAAATAACAATTAAATGGCCAGGCGGCTTGGAATAGGAACTATTTCAATGTGTTATGTATGTTCGTATAAAGGAGACGTCAATCAAACAACTGTGCTGAGCTATGACTGCTTTATTTCTAATATCATTCTAATTAAGTACCTCCCATATTATAGTAATCAAAGTACCCACACAATGTCCCCGTAGTCACGATAACTTGGAGAAAAAAACGTGGGGCCACATTCCCCAACATGGTCCCACGTTTTGAAGCGGACAGTTTAATACATATTAATACACAGACAGACAGTTTAATATTTATATATATTACATGAGGGGAGAGGTCATAATAATTTTAGAAAGGCTAGATCCCTAGTCTTTCTAAAATTCTTCACTAAAAAAATTGGGAAACACTGATCTAAATATATACAATTTTCGTGTCGCGGTATTTGTTATCAAACTCCTCCGAAATGATTTTACCGATTTTTATAAAATTTTGTATACATATCGAGCAGGTCTGAGAATCGGTCAACATCTACCCTTCATATTTCTACCCCTCATTGTATCACACACCCCTAAATATTTGTTTTTACTTTTTCTGACAAAATAATTTAGTATTGAAAAACTTAAAAATTTTCACTCTTCTGCCACCAAACATTATTTTTTAATAGCGATGTTAAATTGTATGGCAAAACAACTTTTGCTATGTTAACTAGTAGTCTAATAATAATATTGTAATTTCACATTATAACGAGATTCCGTTAGCGTTTCTTAAAATTTTATCATATTATTTTCGTCACGTTCCAGGGAGCTATAAAGAATATATAAACGCGCTAGGCTGCAAACGAGATTTAGATTTTTTTTTATTGTAAATTGAATTTTTTTACAACGTCGTTGGGTAAAGGTTTTATAATAAGAGCAAAGGCACTATTTCAATATAATTGTACGGATTTTTTTATTTATTAGATACTGCTACCTACAGAATATTATTAATACAGACAGTGCAATAAACAGTTAACCAATTTCGTACCTTAACTTTTTTATCATTATTTTTAACCATTTTTTTAAATATATCAACAAAGATAACCGCTGCCAGAAGGATGGCGTTGGGGTGTAGTTGATTGACATCTATTACAAGATGTGGTTAAAATACACAAATAGAGTAACATATATTTTGAATTATATGTATTATGGAAACATATATTTATGACAAAAATTGGGGAATATTAAGCCAATAAAAGTCATAAGGTCAATGAAAAAAGAAACTGCATCGTATAATGGTATTAAACGGGGCCATAACGACATATAATAATCCAATTTTCATACAAACTAAGAAGGCGCTTTATGTAGAAATATCTTGTATTAAAATCTCGTACGTCAGTTGCAGGTGCAGGTTTATGGAATTAAAGCTGGCCACTCGTTCACCGACTAATATTTTATTCAGCCCGACGACACTCACTGTATAAAAAATGGAATTTGCGGCTACTTTCTTCAACTATTCAATAATGAAAACTTTGGTAAAAAAACTACCAATATTATTCTTTAAAAGGCGGCAGCTACATTGACATTGACAGCGTCAGCCATGTTGCTTTCAAATATAGTCAGCGAAACACAAGTGATTATGTTTAAATCAGTAAAAAAACATTATAAACACACTACCTTATATTTGATACGCATATATACTCTTTTGTTTATTGTTAAGTCTATGGTCAAACTGAGAATAGATTACTGTTGGTCTTTTATATCATTTGTCTATACTCGTACTGAATTTCAAACATAACCATAATAAATTCACTAATTACAATATATTTAAATTAATTCTGGTCGAATTTCGATGACTGGGCGACCACTAGTATACATGACCAGCTCTAACAACATCACGATAGTTTATAAAGCAAGATGGTTGACAGCTAGAACATGTAGAGAGAGACGAGTATACTCACACATACGACTTTAACAAAGTCCAACTCTGCGAAAATTATAATATATGCAAACATTAAATTTTACACTATATAAAAGCTGAAATAACATAGCTCGTAGGACATGTGGCAGTTGGGGCAATAAAATCCTCGAGTGGTGACCGCAGACCGGAAGATGCAACGTAGGAAGGCTTCCGACAAGATAGATAGACCCACGATCTGGTCAAGATCACTGGAAAGCGTTAGATGCGAGCAGCGCAGGACATATCGTAGTGGAGATTTTTGGGGGAGGCTTTTGTTCAGCTGTGGACGTCTTCTAGACTGAAATGATGATGATGGTGAATAAAAGTTAATAATTATAATCTAATTAAATAATATTTACAAAAGTCCCGTGAATGGCAAGTTTACAATTGCAGTATGCGCTTGACAATGTTGATAATTTAAAATTCCGGTATTTTGGAAAGCATCCAGAACGTAGAAACTTTTTTCATTTATCTCTTACATGTGCCGACCCACAAATATAATTTTGATTATTATATTTAAAAAAAAACCGAACTACTGCAAAATTTTTACGTTAACACAGCTATATTTTGTTAAGCGTAATCTGTGGGACTGCTATTAAATTTGTAAGCTTTTTATTTTTCTTCATTGCTCTTTACCTTATATTTTACTTTTTATTCTCTGTGGTTTGACTATCAGATTGTTTTTTATTTATTTATTTACTTGGGAAATAAATAATAAAAGGCATACATATACCTATATACTGTTGTCGAAGGCAACCTTTTTGATAGTTTTTATAAGTATTTTTACATATTTTATTAATTGTACATTTTGACGTTCTGTTTTTATATGCCGATTGTTTTCTAATACCATATTATTTGTTCCCTTTACGGTTTCTCATTTTAAATCGACCTAAAATACAGTCCTTCGGTTACATATATATTATTATAAAAATAATAGTATAAATATTATTATATCACATTTTATGCCTTGTTTTTATATGATTATTTTTGTACTGCCATCGATTTTACTCAGCACCACCTACGGTATTGTACCGTAGGTAATTTGTAATTTTGGTGTGTGTACCGTATTTATATTTATATGCATGTAGTAAAAATCGGTTATTTCAATATTACAAACAGACACTCCAATTTTATTTACATGTATGTATGTATAGATATGGATATTATATAGGCTGTCTTTTATCTTAAAACAAAGCTAATGAAGTTGTGAGTAGTAAACTATTAACTATCAATAAAAACGATCCTTAAAACCTCTACCCGAAGACCATTATTTTTTGCCTGTCTAACACACCAGACAGACAAAAACTCCAGTTTTACTTACCGCCACATTAATATGTACACGACTTCGTTGAATTTGAAATGTTTATATTTATTTATACGAGTATACAAGAAAATAAATATTGAGTAAGATAAAATATTTCGTCTTATTTTTTATTTATTTATTGATTTATTTTATTTACAGTCTTACTATTATTTTCACAAGTCTTAGCCTAATATAATAGTATAATAAATACATTTTTTTATAATAAGTTACAGCTTATAATCTAAAATATATATAACTCAAAGGTGACTGACATAGTGATCTATCAACGCACAGCCCAAACCTCTGGACGGATCGGGCTGAAATTTGGCATGCAGGTAGATGTTATGACCTAGGCATCCGCTAAGAAAGGATTTTGATTAATTCTACCAAGGGAATAAAATAGGGGATGAAAGTTTGTATGAAACTTTGTAAATTTTAAACCGATCGGGCTGAAACTTTGCACGCATAAAGCTACTATGACGTAGGCATCCCCTAAATTTTGAAAGGAAAAATTTTTTATAAATTCCACCCCTAAGGGGATAAATTAACGCGAGCGAAGCCGCGGGCAAAAGCTAGTAATAAATAACCTCCATGTTAAAAAAAATTGGCGACTGTTCTGTTAACGTTTGATGGTGATTGATGTTTGTTATGTTGATTGACTACAGTGTTGTGACTGTTGATTTTTTATTTGCTTGCAAGGAATAAACTTAAAAAAAAGGTATCCAGAATTTTCCTGCCTCTGTGCTGAGACTGCTTTCCGAGTAAGTGGTAGAAAAAAGTGCCTAATTAAAAATTCTTAAATGTAAGCTTATAATAACGGTCGAGAATTCACACAGCGCCAAGTAGTCCCAAGCTAAGCAGAGATTGTATTAAGGGCACTAGACAGCTGATAGAATTTATTAAATACATTTTTAAAACATTCATGATATATATAAAACTCACATAGACCAATACAAACAGTTATACTCATGACTCATATGAGACACAGTTACTTAGAAATAATAATTGAATTTAATAATGGTTAGTAGATAAAGCCAATATTGTCTACTAAGCACTGCTGTGTCTAAACTGTGTCACCCCTCCTTACATTTTCCTATTGTCATTTAGTATATAAGATCAATATTTCTATGTACAGATTGTCAGTCAATTATCATCTGTAATATACATCGTCTCTACCAATAAAATCGTATTATTAACCCGTAATAACAAACATGATACAAATGTTTACATCGTGAGAG
The DNA here is from genome assembly GCF_030625045.1 of Achroia grisella. NCBI lineage: Eukaryota > Metazoa > Arthropoda > Insecta > Lepidoptera > Pyralidae > Achroia > Achroia grisella. The sequence goes on along the minus strand of NW_026712816.1, from coordinate 41,454 downwards.
GAATCGAACCTGCGAACATCGTAAAGCGGTTGCTTAATCGTTAGACCAAGCCGTCAAATGTTACAAAAAAATACCTGTTGTTAAGGAAGGAAGAACTGTATTAAGTCTGGTTAAAAATGAGACATGTTCCTTGGTGAGGTAAAATAGGTGTAATCAGCTCGCTAGCAAAAATATAAAGACAATATGGCATAAGAAAACAAACGGTATATAAAAACAGAACGTCAAAATATAAAATTCAAATATATATAAAAACTATCAAAAAGGTTGCTACCGGCAACACCTGTATATAGTTAACCGTTACTTAACTGTTTTAGGTGAGCACAATTAATCCATACAGATACAAAATATGCCCTGAACAGGTTTGTTCATTGAGAGAAGGGTCAAGGGTCCCCTGACGGATTTATAGTTACCCTGTCGACGATGGGTCCGCAATTTTCCGGTACGGCGACCATACTGTTGGTGATATATTAATTCTGCGGTTTTTATCTCAACGCAGCTTGTGGTTTATGGTAGTTAAATTGAAACATTAAAAAAATCTTTGAAATCATCCCTATTATAAATTATAACAAGCTCAACCCACGATTTCATACATGACTGTCAACAGTTTTTAAACTTTTTCTATTATAAACTGTTGAAAATCATCATTACATAGTATAATATATTTCGCTGTCTCTGTCTGTCTGTTCCTATGTACGCTTAAATCTTTAAAACTACGCAACGTAATTTGAAGCGGTTTATTTTAATAGATAGAGTGATTCAGGAGGAATTTTCATATGTATAATTCATGTACACCCGTGCGAAGCCAGGAGCCAGCTAGTAAGTAATAAATCAAAATTTAAATGAAACTTGTTAGAACACATTAGTTAATAGCACTTAGTTTGTAGAATGAACTACTTGCCGAGATTTTTCCGAGACTACAGCATAGGGTTTTTCAAGAAGGATTATTAAAGGTTAACAACGCGCACGTGACACCCCTCGTGTTTTAGGTGTCCATAGAGTACGGTAACCATTTACCATTAGATTTTCTCATGAGAGACTACAGCATAGGGTTTTCCAGAAGGTTTCTTAAGGGTTGATAACGCAAACGTGATACCCTGGTGTTTCAGGCGTCCATAGACAACGGTGACTATTTGCCATCAGATGGGCCGTATGCTTGATTGTATAGCATATAAAAAGAAGGTTAATTTTTTGTCAAAACGGTCCTGTATATATTTCACTTGACAATTAAACTGTTAAATGGTTGGGTGTCTGTGGTTTTTGCGGTGGACAGATTTAATTAAAATGGTGTTTCCTTATTCAGTAGGGTCAGCGTATTATGACGTCCAACTGTAAATTTCCATCATAGATGCCAACCGTAATAGATTTCTCGTTTACTATTACGTACCTCGTACACTGGTTCGAATTTAAAAAATGATATCGAATAAATAGATGCACTTTTTTATTTTCTACCCTTAGTAATGTTAATAATATTATAAACGTGACAGTTTGTGAGTATGCTCAATAAAATAAATTTATATCTCATGTGTTATTCTGATCTTGATAACCAATATAGCTATAGCTGATCTATAAGTAAAGTTCCATCGAAATCCATTCAGTAGTGTTTGCATAAAAGAGTAACAAACATCCATTTGTTACTATTTCACGCAAAAACTATTGAACGGATTTTGATGAAACTTTACAGTAATATAGCTTATGTATTAGAATAATACATAGGTTATATTTTTTATTGAATTTCATATATTGAAAATTGAACGCGGGTGATTCCCACGGGCACAGCTAGTATTATAAATGCGAAAGTTTTTGAGTATGAATGGAATTCGATGGAACTTTACAGTAATATTGCTTATAGACCATAATAATACATGGGCTATACATTTCATACAGGTGAATACACGGGCAGAGCTAGGAATATATAAACCTCAAATACAGTGACTAACTAACATAGTTTTTTAATACTAAGTGTAATATATGATATATATATTGTATATTTATAGTACAGCGTTCCCGACTATTTTATTGTCAGAGCTAAATAATGGAACACGAGAAAGTGAACCTTATTTGCAAGTACATACTACATTTTTTATGTTAGCTCCAACTTTACTCATGAAATGTGTAAAAACAATTTCATATTTGTATTTGTTAATTTGGTATAATGAATGTAGTTTTTATTTCTTCTTTGAGTACCCTCTGTTCCCTGTAATTACAAACAAAAACCTAACCTTGTTTTGTTCGTTGGCACGCGCCCGCATACTGCAATATTAAAAATCCGCGTTTTAAAATGTACGTGTTTATGTTATCTTAATATTATGTTCAAAATCTACCCTGTAACATCGTAAGCACAGATTATTATATTAGAGTCCGTTAGTTTTCTGTTACCGCGCCTTTGCCTCCCCTCCCTTACCTAGTACTGAATCGACTGTACGGCGGCCATGACGCGCGCGCATTTTGTTGTGAATTAAAATAAATTAGAACTGTGAAACCTACTGTGAAACTGGAAAGCTAGCGAAGATATCTTCGAGACCCTGAAGCCCAAGAAATCCGCAGAACCATACAGGTACGTGACTGACGCTTCCACTCATTTTTCACTATATATATACAGAGAGTAAATTCCCTAACATTTTGGTAGCAGAGTAGTTTTCCAAACATATTATTATTAACGCAAAAGTTTGTATGTATGGATTTTTGTTGCTCTTTCACGCAAAAACTACTGAACGGATTTTGATGAAATTTTACAGTAATATAGCCTATGCATGCAGCAGAATAATACATAGGCTATATTTTATTACGTTACACAGCTAATTATTTACATGTTTACGTATGCTCCTTGGACGCTGTTAAGTGTTTGTGAGCTGCAGGTGAGGAAACTAAGAAGTGGTAAGCAATGTTTCTACTTAATATGTACTCGCCCTAACAATATTTGATGTAAGTTAACAAACTTTGTTAGAGTAAATGGATGTTCAGTCAATTAAACTCTGAAAGTTTTTTAGTATTTTGTCAAAGTTTGACCTGTAAAAAAAAATATTTTAAATGTTGATGGACAGATTAAATATTTTTAGTCTTTCTAATAATTATTATTTCTATTAGTCTCAATATTACTTATCTTCTGCAGTATCTTACGCACGTTTGGCAATTTGGCAGTATTAAAAAAAATCACTATTCAAAAGTTTTGAAATTAAGTTTATTTCATTAAAAAATATTTCTATTTCTATAAAAAAATAATCTAACCTAAAAAAATCATAAACGTATTTGCGATTGTCTATGGAATAATACAATGAAACATGATCATGTGTTAGATAAGACCTCGTTACCTGTAGAAGATTAAATACATGAAATGGGCCAAGTCAGTCGATATTAGCGATATTAGTAATATCAAATGATACATAGAACGTTCATCTACATATATATCCTATATCCTAATATATTTAATACTTTTGATGTAATTTGATTAAAAATGAACTATATATTGATTACATTACACGTGGCTTCATTCGTTTTTTTACACAATTGGATGATTTTTTTAAAATATATACCTACTTGGACAGTCATACTTGTAGGCTTTTCTACGAGTATGACTGTCCGAGTATATGTTACACAATCTATCTTTATGTCAAACAATTTGATCCGTTCAGTCATGAATAGGTAACAGACAAACAAAAATACTTCCGTATTTATAATATTAATTTTTCCCTTCCATCCAGTTCGGTATATATGTAGGTCCAATTGAGAGTAGAACTGGCAAGAAACTCAATTGAATTACTTTTTTTTTAAAAGCCAGTTTATTTACAATGTATATTTATGCATGAACAGCTATTGCCATGCAGGCTCGTCATTCAAGTAATCGTTTAGTGAGTAATAGGCTTTGCTCAATAAATATGATTTAACAGATGTTTTGAATTTATTTAAGGATAATTCCAATATATCCTTTGATATCTTATTGTAAATTTTTATACCTATTCCCATTGACCTATTGACTTTTAAATAATCATCAATTTTGCCCATAGCTTTCCTCGATAAAGTCTACCCAATATTAAAATAATTATCATATTCTGATTAGTAGTATCAAAGATTATTCCGAACATACAAACATAGACTTTACCTCTCAATGAAGTTGACACTCCAAACCCGCGGAAGGTCTTATGCAGCGGCTGAAATCCAACTCCCGCCTGACGGATACGACTTTAGTCTAAGGACACCGCTAGGGGTTCGAACCTCAGCTCAGGCCGTCTTAATTTCGATCCCCGTTTGAATTGAAGGGGGCCCGGTTTTACAATGCTGGGGTAATCCATTCTGCGAGTACTTTCCCTCATGTCTCGGTTCTCACTGGTCTCCCCATTAACAAGTCTTTAATCTCTTTACAAAATCTGTTAATAGCACTAATATGTATAGACATGGTACAGTCAAAACTCTGTATCTAAATATATATAACTCAAAGGTGACTGACATAGTGATCTATCAACGCACAGCCCAAACCACTGGACGGATCGGGCTGAAATTTGGCATGCAGGTAGATGTTATGACGTAGGCATCTGCTAAGAAAGAATTTTGATTAAATCTACCCCCAAGGGGATAAAATAGGGGATGAAAGTTTGTATAAATCTTCTTCGATTTTCGACTGATTGAACTGAAATTAAAGATTGGAGCTACTATGATGAAGACGTTCGCTTAAATAGGATTTTGATAAATTCAACCCCCTGGGGGGATGATACAGGATATAAATGTATTAGTTTGAAACTATCAGTACCTAATGGAATAAATAAATTAAGACGAACAAAATAATTTTCAGTTCTTTAGGCTACTTTTATTTTAGAAAAAGAATATTAAATTCAACGCGGACGTAGTCGCGGGAACAGCTACTTCTTTTATAATTTTATGACCTCGACTCTTGCCATCGTAATCACGATGTTGGATTTAGGTTGTCGTTTACCGTCTATAAGTTACACCACAAAATAAGGGTGAGCTTCCACTTGGATAGATTGGATTATCAGGGATCGATTCAATTTAAATTGGCCACGTAACTAGTAATTAAATCCAATGCGGTTCCCTCTATCGCCCGGATTTACCGAGGCATAGAACGTGTTATAATATCATGGAACAGACAAAAAATGTTTGTTTTTTAATAATTTTTAAAGTGTTCATGTATATTTGACAAATAATAATATTGACGGCCTCGGTGGTCTGGCGATTTAGCACACTGCTTAATTCCGATGGTCGCGGGTTCGATTCCTCGCACGAGTATGATTGTTTTTGTCGGTCTGAGTGTTTTCTGTATAATATGTATGTATTTACGAGAAAAATATATCTATGTATTTATCAGTTATTTAGTACTTATAACACAAGCTTTAGGTAGTTTAACTTGAGACTAGATGACGCTGTGGGAGTTGTCCAGAGATTATTCTTATAATTTTCATGCTTTTTATGGTAAACTACCTGTGCTCCCGACTTCGTCCGCGTGAAGTTGGGTAGCATAAAATCTTACTAATATTATAAATGCGAAAGTTTGTGAGTATGGATTAATTACTTAACTCTACTTTGATGAAACTTTACTGTAATATAGAATATGCATCAGAATAACACGTAAGGTACAAATTTTATGCTGGCGAAACCACGGGTCCAGCTAGGACATTTCTCTAGGTCTCTAGCTAGGGTATTTCTCTTATTCTGTCATCCTCTATTTCATGTTACCCTAATATTTATTTAAAAATAAAAGAGAAACTTTTAAGTCTTATATATCATTTTTTTTTTATATTTTATCAACAGATTAATTAGTTAAAACCCGGTTAACAATATATACATATATATTACCTCTTCCGTTTATTCATGCATCATTGTGGATCAGATATGCGAATGAAAAATTAACGAATTTATTCATTCAAACTTAAACTTCGGAGATTTGCTTCGTGTTAGTTACAAATGTATTTAGTTCCAATCGATTTCGAATCGCTCTATAATCTTTTTAATTCAATTTTGATTAATAATATAAAATAATTTCCTAGAACAATTTACACAGCGCCATCTAGTACCAAGCTAAGCAGAGCTTATTTTATACAACTAATAGATATTTAGATATGATTTTTGGAAATGTATACATAATATACATAGAAGATAGATAGATAGATCTGCAGATTCTGCCAAACTGAAGAGGAAACGCCGCTTCACATCCTATGTGGTTGTAGCCCACTCATGCATAAACGAAATATCTCCTTTGGAAAGTTTACACTCTTTCCCGAGGAGATAAAAACCATCGCTCCTAAGAATATCCTTCAATTCTTGGCCCTGACGGGTCTAGGTAGCGAACTTTGAAAAAGGGCGAGCACAATAGATCTATGTAGGTCGCAGTGCTACAGGTACTACAAACATCTGACAATAGGGGGGAAGGGAATTGTTAGTAATCTGGATTGATAACCCCATTGCTAGCAATGTACCATATTAGGTCGACCTCCACGCGGTTCCCCCTGGAAACCATCGTGTTAAATTCCTGGTGAATTTGTCACGATGGGCTAACAGACCTGACCTCATGCACATCTTATCATCCTCCACTGGTGCCCCGCCAGCGTGAACCGTTAGCGCAGGCGGGTGGACCATGTCATTATCATACACAAAAAAAAACATCAGACAATAGCCCAAACAACCCAATAAAAAAAAAATAGATAATTGATTTATTGCCAACATAAAACAAATAATACAATTTACAATAAGACACAAAATAAGAATTAAATAATAACATAGAAAGTTGGCAATAGGAGCTGCCTCAGCTGTTGCTAATATAAGCACAACCTTAATGAGGTGCACCTATACAGCGCTGGTTTTCAGGCAGCCCCCATTACTCATTAAAAAAAAAACTAAGATGCGGGTTTTATATAAATTAAACAAAAAATATATATATTAAATAAGATACACAAATATAAATATACATATATAAAATGAATTACAATATACAACGCTCACAAAAACCAAAGATTCCACTCTACTACTACATACTACATTCTTATAATTTTCATGCTTTTTATGGTAAACTAGGTGTGCTCGCGACTTCGTCCGCGTGAAATAGTGGTCGTGGATAGCATAAAATTTTACTAAAATTTTAAATGCGTAAATTTCTGAATATGGAGGATTGTTAGTCTTTCACGCAAAAACTACTCAACGGACTTTCATGAAACTTTACTGTAATATAGAATATGCATCAGAATAACATATAAGGTATGAATTTCATGCTGGCGAAACCGTGGGCATAGCTAGTACTTATATATATATATATATATCTATAGATATACTGCACATGTTGTTACATGTTTTATTTAGTTCTTACATTTTTCCGGTAGCAAATAGCAAATTCGCAATATGCGCCAAAGTTGGAGCTTCCTCTACTTAATTCAAACAGACAGGCTTTTAAGCATAAGAGCTTTTAGCGATATCTTGTAGTCCGTAAGTCGTAAAGTTTCTAAGCGCTATATATAAAAAAACTATTTTGTGTTTGCAAAAGTTGTCTCATTTATTTACACTCATTCATTCATAATTTAAGAACCACGCTCTTGTCGTTGCATCTCTCGTTACTTTACACGATCTCGATGAAAGCAGTAGTTTAGCGGTTTAACAGACCGTCTTGTTTCCGATGGTCAAGGTTCTATTCTTCGCACGGTACAAATATTTATATTCATGAGTATGATTGTTTCTATCGGTCTGGATGTTTCCTATGTATATTATTTATGTATTTACAAATATGTATCTATGCATTTATGTATCAATTATCTGGTACCCATAACACAAGCTCTGCTTAGCTTGGGAGTACATGGCGCAAAGTGAATTATCCACGGATATTATTATTATTGATACACCAAAATAATAGTATAGTCACACGGAGAGATACTCGCGTCACTAACCATAAACAAAACCCTTTTATTTTTAGAACAATCTCTAAATAGAATACATTCAATCAAAAAAAGATGAAATGGGTATGCAGGGGTGAAATACCCTCCGTATAATTTATATGCATATAGGTACATACTATTAAAATATACTTATATTTACTGGGGTTATTTTGGTATTTGCTTAGCTTAGGACTAGATAGGATTGTGTGAATTGTCCTCAGGTACTATTATTATTTAATATTAACAACAACCTCGTAATGCATTCATTAAGATAAAAGTTATCTATGTCCACAAAATCTCAAACATTAATCATTAAAATCCGTTCAGCTGTTAATTAGTGAAAACGTAGCAAAGATTTTGTAGTTTATTTTATACTAGCTGTCCCGGCAAACGTTGTTTTGCCTTAAAATAAAAAAAAACATTAGGGGTGGACTACCCCTAACATTTAGGGGGATGAAAAATAGATGTTGGCCGATTCTCAGACCTACTCAATACGCTCGCAAAATTTCATGAGAATCGGTCAAGCCGTTTCGGAGGAGTATGAGAACGAAAACTGTGACACGAGAATTTTATATATAAGATGTATGTAGGCAAAAAGAAAATAGAGAAAATAACTTGAAATACCATAGGTTAGGAACGATTGGCACGATATTGAAGTATAAAACAAAATGTACAATGATAGAAGTATTCAAATACAAATTTATAGATAAAAGATTAAAAACATTAGCCAGTATATATCAAAAGATGTGTCTGTCATGCACAGTATGTTATTTATAATAGTATATACATATAGAGTATGTAATAAGCAAAGGTCCACAAGTTTGTGTATGTTTTAAAAATTAACTTATTTATTTATTCACATCATACTAAGCGAGCCTTACAGCTTCCCAATATGTTCGCTTAGGAAAAATTTTACAAAATATGAAATATTATTAATTTCACAAATATATATATATTAAAACAACTTATATTCATCTCTATTTCCGGTGTTACACGCCAGTATAGTATACAACAAAAGAGACAGATACAGTTTGTCATTTATAATAGTATGCATATAGAGTAACTAGCATATATCCACAAGTTTGTGTCTATGTATTTTAAAAATTAACTCATATCTACGTATCGTCGTACCTACATCTATGTACGTACATCGTAGCACCAAGGATAGAGATCTATCCTGTTATAGAAATTAACTCAAGTTCATATCTATTCACAATGCTACATGTATCGTAATTTCAATTACAACGAGCTTAACAAACCAACAAACTCACTTACGCGTTTATAATATTAATTAGAACTTGACTTTTTTTATCTGTCACAAAAACACTGAATTAAATTTTCGAGCGACTTCAAAACGTAATGGTTTTATTAAAAGAAATATTTAATATAAAACAGTTGATATATTTTAAATTAATTATTAGAGTTCGCAAGTACATTTAATTTTATTATAGTATATTAAAAATATTTAATAGACAAACAAGTATATAATTGGGTTACTTAGACTATTTAAAGCCTTTTAAAAATCCCAATATACTTTCGATAGAGTAGGTATTGTTTTTTTAATATATACATAGTGTTTACAAATAAAACATAATTAAGTAATTCCATAAGTTATCTAGTACCCATACCACAAGGTCTGCTTACCTTGCGACTGGGTCGTTATGTGTGAAATGTCCAGAATTGTAATATTGATATAAAAAGAAACTAGCAACTTTTTGCGACGCACAACCAAATTTTTGAATCACCTTCCAGAAATGGTATTTCCGAACCGATACGATATTGAAATCTTCAACAGCTTATTTCTTCTAAAAAGGTCGGCAACCTACTAGAAATTCCTCTGGTGGTACGGGTGCTTATGGGCGACGGTAATCACTTATATATAGGTGAGTCGCAAGTTCGTTTGTCCCCTGTGCTATAAAAAAATCGCTGAAGAATCAAAACAAAAGAAATTAATCAGACTATCGACCTGTGGAGACATAAACAATGTCGCGAACTTGCAATCTTTTATCCAAACGAATTTAAAAACAATGCCTTTGAAACTATTCGAATAAAAAAGTACAAAAAGAATTTCCTTTGCCCGCTTTATTTAAATAAAAAGGAACCCGCTGTTGAAATTTAAATGCAAACAGTTTACATTTATATTTCAACAAGGTGGACGACGAATTTGCTCGTTGCAGAAAAAAAAACAATTTAACACGCATCTCCTCTAATTACAGGACAGGTTTACACCAGATGTATTTAAGTGAGAGTCAGGATATAGTGGCAAAACCGGATATATAAGCGGATTTAAATTGATATAAACTAAAAACTGCTAACATACATTTGTGAGACGTGGACGCTAACCGCGGAAAGGGTCAATAAGCTACAAGTCATCCAACAAGTAAACGAGAAGACTGCGAAACACCGAGATCAGAAGATGCACTAGAGTTACCGACATCACCAATAGAATCGCACGTCTAAAGTGGCATTGAACCGGTCACGTATGTAGAAGCAGAGATGGCAGATAGACGTATAGATCCCTAATGGCAAAGAATGGAAGCAGAAGCGTAGGCAGACCAGGTGTCAGATGTTCGGACGACATCAAAATGATGGCAGGGTCAATCTGGACAAGGTGCGCCGCTGATCAAAGAATGAAAATTATATAAGAGAGATACGTTCATCAGTGGATTAATATATGCTGAATAAAAGGAAATTAAAAACTGTATTACGAATATAAACAGAACCAAACATGGGTGGATGTTTGGTCCATCTCACATACACACAAACAGTACACAAAATCTACTGAACGAATTTTGATGAAACTTTACTTTGTTATAACTACATCGCATCGCATAGGATAATGATAATGTTATATATATACATCATTATCATTATATAGTATAAAATAAAGTCACTGTCGCTGTCTGTCCGTCACTATGTATGCTTAAATCTTTAAAACTGCGCAACGGATTTTGAAGCGGTTTTTTTAATAGATAGAGTGATTCAAGAGGAAGGATATATATATATTTAATACATGTATACCCGTGCGAAGCCAGGGCGGGTAGCTAGTAGGCTATAAATTTCATGCGGGTGAAACTATGTTGCAAACAAAGCATGCACAGTTAGTCAGTCTATAAGCATATATTATATAATATATAGGTATATAACAAATGCATTGTAACGAAGAACCCAGCTGCTGTTATTTCCTGGTGGAGTTTATTATTCATATTCGCAAAGCGAGATCGTTTTGTATTCTATCGCGGATTTATTTCATCATAATTAATGTGCATTTATCAAAAGGTGAAAATATAGAATTCTTTGAACTGAAGTTCTACATTTAATATTTCATTGTTTAAGCGCAAACAATGTCTGTCATTTAAATAAAACTAAATTGATATTTATGAAACTAGTGATAGAGTCGTGACTTTGTAAACGCCGACCGAGAGGTCGTGAGTTCAAATCTGACGTCACCAGAATATTGTATGTAAAGGACATTGGACAAAATCTGACCCAGTCGACAAAAGTTTTCCTACAATATTCAAATTGAGTGAATTTGTTATGTATTAACAAATGATTAATTTTATATCACTATGGGAATAAAAATAAAGACGACTGCTATTTTTCTTAATCCTTGGTACTAATAAAAAAAAACAATAAAAACGCCCGAAAACTTATTATAATGTATATAACTTATTTAAAGAAAAAAAAACCTTAATATATTAATTTTATTCTTCATATTTTAGTCTGAATCCCATTATCTGCATTAATGCGACATATATATTCCTAAACTAGAGATGTTTATCTAAACTTCCTTCTCTATTTTTTTTCTGTAGCGAGTTATTACTAATTGTTAAATTGATTATTAATATTACCTTAAATTTGCATGTTCAATATATAACTGAATAAAAGTATTTATACCTAATGACAATGTAATTTTTTAGAGTAAATAAATATTTTTATATTAATATATTAATATGTATTCAAAAGATAATGGTTTTTACATTGACACTATAAAAATTAAAAACTAGAAAAAGTATTCATTCTTTTATGGCCAGCACTACTACTTTCAACAAGATGTTGTACATGCGTACCCTGTAATTTCATTCTCATATCTGGCCCGCCAAAAGTTTAATTTCAACAAGATGTTGTACATGCGAATACTTGTAAATTCACTGCTATATCTGACCCGTCAAACGTAACACAGCTTACAAAGGTAGTGTTAGTAATGTGGACTAATAAAAACATTGCTAGCAATGTACCATGTCAGGTTCACCTCACATGACGCTCTGACGCAGTTCCCTCTGGAAACCAACGTGATAAATTTTATGAATTTGTCACGTGGGTTAGCTGACCTGACCTCATTCTCATCTTATTCTTCACTAATACTCTGCCAGCGTAAACCGTTAGCGCAGGCGGGTGCACCATTTCATTATCAGCCATAAGAAACACAGCTTACAAAGAAGCTGTTATGTGACTGGTTGAAATGGATGAGACAGTAAACCTACGCAGATGACTTTGTACAAAGAAAATAATAAATTAAGATAATATTTGTTTTATATTTAGTTAAACCGCTAACGCCCAGCTATTGTAACCCATGTTTAATAACTACAGTACTGTTACACCGCAAACTCTTGGCTAAATTAAAATAATAATTTTTACGCATTAACCAACGAAATTGAGTCAAAAGCCAATTTGTTAGACCAAAATTACTTTTAGTCAAAACATAATTAGTGTCTTAATTACAGGTCATAAAATATGTCTTTAGTGCTTAGAAGTGTTGATAATTAGATAAAACGTAATCATTAATTTTTAGTATCTGTATATGATTTTCTCTTTGTGTATCATGCCTGCCTTGCATGCCTACAATCCTGAGATCATGAACTGATAATGATGGCCGACAAAATTAAAATTTATCTATTTATATGTCTGCCTGATTTTTCGGTAAAGAAAAACCCGATATTTTGACCAAACATGAATTCCTGAACTTTCAAAATTTACGCCGTATCAATTATCGAGGAGGCTTCAGTTGCTCCATAAATTTTTCAGTGTGTATGACATATAACCTTTCTTTTCTTTCTTTTTTTCTAAAATATTTAACAGACTGGCACCCTTCATATGTGGAAATGAAGGATGAATGTGGAATTCTAACTCACTAAAAAATTACACGGAGTACCTACGAGCGTCATTGTCTAATTACGGTATCTCGTGTGCATACTATCGTGACATTAATCCGCCCTGTAGATATTGTAAGGCAAGCCCCATCTCGTTGTTAGGGCAATATATTTTAGCCTTGCAGATATTGTAGGGCAATCCCCATCTCGTTGTTAGGGCAATCTATTTTAGCCTTGCAGATATTGCAGGGCAAGCCCCATCTCGTTGTTAGGACAATCTATTTTGGCCTTGCTGGTATTGTAAGGCAAGCCCAATCTCATTGCTAGAGCAATCTATTTTGGCTTTACAAATATTGTAGGGCAAGCCCCGTCTCGTTGTTAGGGCATTCTATTTTGGCCCTCCAAATATTGTAGGGCAAGTACCATCACGTTGTTAGCAACTTATTTCGCCCTATTCAGTTATGCAAATTTGTGGGTTAACTCTCACGAGACCGTTTAATTGAGGTGCTATATACCCTGCACTCGCCTCCTATATATAAAGGTCTAAAGATTAGCCACGCCAACAGTAGCAGTATTAAAAAAGTCATATATAGAGAATGGAGACAAAATACCCCAATTCTGAAAAATTACGTCGTGACATCACATTGTATTTTGTGATATCCATCCTTCTATCATGTATTGGAGACGCTTTAGTGCTCGAAAATGGCAACGCAGCGTCACACATAACACAAGCTCTACTTAACTTGGGACTAGATGGCGTGTGAACTGTCCAGGGGTACTACGTAGTTTTTTATATATCCGTCATTCTATCATGTATACAGCTCGATGGTTCATCAGAATTCTTGTAATTTTTTTATAAGTGAAATTCCATATATATAAAAAAAGGTCGGAAATATTTCATTAGGTGTGTGTGCGAAAATATTTCATATGTTATAAGTATATTGGCAATGAAATTAATTTACCCAACGAGAAACCCTCCCTTGTAATCCTCACGTCGCCACTAATACCTGTAGAAATATGAGCCCACTATATGTATGGGGATTAGTTATTGCCAAACTGTGTTGTTAATAACGTAACAAATGTACTGACACGTCTATTTTTATATACTTATTAAGGTACCTAATGATGGCCTCGGTGGTCTAGCGGTTTAGCACACATCTTATGGTTACCGGTTCGATTCCTCGCATGGTGCAAAAATTTTATATACTTGAATATGATTATTTGTATCGGTCTGGGTGTATTCTATGTATATTATGTATGTATTTAAAAAAAATGTATTTTAGATATTATATTATATATTTTATATAATCATGTTTATTTTTAAATACAAAAAAATATCTAAGTATTCATATTAGTTGTCTAGCCCCATAACACAAGCTCTGCTCACCGTGGGACTAGAGGGCGCTGAGTCAATTGTGCAGAGTTATTTATTATTATTTATTTATAATGCTGAAGAGGTGTATAGGTAAAACGCTACCTTCTGATGATTACGCATTCGATTCACGTTGAAGAATAATATTTATATTCATGTGCACGATTTTTTATTTGTACTCATTTAGGTATTTTTTATGTATTTTGAGTCAATTTCCTACATTACTGAATAGTATTTACAAAGAAAAAAGTTTTCATTTTTATAATAATAATTCAGTATCATTGTTTCTGCACTACTGATATAAATACTTAAATACATATTTAAGTAAACACATAGTATATATAGAAAACACGCTGACTGATACAAACATCATGTTCATGAATACAAATATTTTCATCGGGCAAGGAATCGAACCCGCGAACATCGGAAGTGAAGCGGTATACTAAACCGGTAGATCAGCGAGTCTTTCCTTAAACGAACCTTTGTATACTGGTAGATAATTTAGTTGTTAAAATGGTTGTGACACAAAGACCTCCATATAAAACAATGAGCACTATTTCACTAGTAGGAAAGGGACTTTTTCTATTTCTGTTGGTGATAATAGAAAATGCGGAAGTAGACTCGTTTTAACATGTGACTTCACTTGGCGAGGTTTTAAATTAATATTCAGTAATAAGAGCAGTAATAATAATAATAAACTGGACAACTTACACAGAGCTATCTAGTCCCAAGGCACAGATAACATAATATTACATACCCAAGGCAAGCAGAGATTCTATGGTTACTAGACAACTGAATTACTTTTATAAATAAGCACATAATTTGTACAGAAAATACCCAAAGCAACACAAACAATCATTATCATGAAGTGTTGGATTAACAGGTTAAAAGTGCACCTGCAAGGTGATCCGATGCAGCCAAGAGTGTAATAGTCCGCGAGTCAAAGCCTGTTTTCATCAATAATTTCTAAAATGTTTATGATAGTTGTATTGTGAAGCCTAGTAAAAATCAGCTGCAGTTCCGAGTGTAGGTTACGCACTATAAGTTACAAGTTCATATCTGTGATTAGTGGTCGCTAACTATGGGCCCCATCAACAAGCTCAGAGTCACTCAAAGGGCAATGGAGAGGGCTATGCTCGGAGTTTCTCTGCGTGATCGAATCAGAAATGAGGAGATCCGCAGAAGAACCAGAGTGACCGACATAGCCCGAAGAATTGCGACTTTGAAGTGGCAATGGGCAGGGCACATAGCTCGTAGGACAGATGGCCGTTGGGGCAGTAAAGTCCTCGAGTGGCGACCACGGACCGGAAGACGCAGCGTGGGAAGGCCTCCAGCAAGGTGGACCGACGATCTGGTCAAGATCGCGGGAAGGCATTGGATGCGAGCAGCGCAGGACCGATCGTCGTGGAGATCTTTGGGGGAGGCCTATGTCCAGCAGTGGACGTCTTCCGGGCTGCGATGATGATGATGATGATGATCTGTGATTAGAGCAGACCAGTCCCTACAAGCAACCTACCAACCTAGCAAGCAACATGCTTTGTTCTAATTAGAAAAAAATATATTATATAATTTGTTTACTTCTTGATGGACGGCGTTTGACTAAGATGCACTATAATTTTATACTCTTTTAACACTTCAAACGAAACACAACTTACAAAGTAACCAGTTGGTTATATATTCAATATTTTTTCTATTTGAGTATTTAATTGAATTAGTGCTAATTGGTAGTTTGTATTCACACACTTAAACTTAAAAATGTAAAGTAATAATAAAATTATTTAAAAGAGCAACACGCAAGTTTCTTGCTCGTTCTTCTTGTGATGAGACAGCTTTCCGAACGAGCGGTAGATTAAAAAATGTAATGACTATTCAAAAGTGCTTCAATGTAAGTTTATTTGAATAAATGATTTTCTATTCTATTCTATTCTTGGCGACTGAAACAGGTAAAACTTAGGTACACACGCAGATGTCTTTTCCAACGTGAATTTCAGATGGTCAGATGATATGAATGGTCAGACAAGAAGACAAAATACGTTACGTCTTAACTATTATTTTTTAATCAATCTAGAAATAATATAAAATGTTTTTGACTATTTAAATAGTATCTAATCAAGAGAAAGTCATATGCATTACAAGACAATACAAACAAACGTATACCTTTTATATTTGCTACCAGCCGCGACTTTATCCACGTGGAATTTCTTTTTCTAATATAAAAGTAGCCTAAGTTACTCGTTATTACATAGGCTGCCTGCCAAAAAATTCCCGTTAAAATCGGTCCAGCCATTTCAGAGATTAGCCGGAACAAACAGACCGACAGACAGACAGATAAAAATTGTAAAAAATGATATTTTGGTGTATGCACCGTATTTACATTCATATGCATATAGTAAAAACAGTTATTTCAATATTACAAACAGACACTCCAATTTTATTTATATGTATAGATATACTACTCCAAAATCCAATTGTCTACATCAAATGCTGTTTATTTATATAGACACCGTCGGCTCGGGTCTGAATGGGTCCCATTGCGTACCTAAATTGGGATTGAATGATTCGAATCTGCTACTCCACTTCAAAAGTTTCGAGGGACCCGGGTACATTGTAACGGAATTCACATTAAGACTTTAAATCTGACATAAGTAGGTATTAAGTAAATAAGTGATACCTTCATTGTATAGACAGACTGTATTGTTATATAGGTATTGTTATAGATAGTAGTTAATTTTTAAATTCTTTATAACTGCTAATAAAAAATATATGTTTATTATAGATAGAATGATTTTGTAACTGTTAATAAAAAATATAATAAATGTTGTTGTTTTATATTGTATATATATTGTCCGCGGTTTCACTCGCGTGAAATTTATAGCCTATATGTTATTCTGATGCATTAGCTATATTACTGCAAGGTTTCATCAAAATCCGTTTAGTAGTTTCTGCGTGTAAGAGTAACAAACATCCTACCATACTCACATACTTTCGTGTTTATAATATTAATAGATGTAGATATCTATAATCTTAGGACAATACACATAGCGCCATCTAGTCCCAAGTTAAGCTAGCTAAAGCTTGTATTATGGGTACTAGATAACTAATATAAATACATAGATATTTTATCGTAAATACATACATATTATACAAAGAAACACTCAGACGGATACAAACAATCATATTCATGACTATAAATGTTTGTGCCGTGCTAAGACTCGAACCCGCGACCATCGGAAGTGAACCACTAGATCACCGAGACCGTCAATAAAAAGAAAATGCAGGCAATATTAGGATTAAGGGGGAGTATTGCATATTAGTGCAGCTTATAACACTCCCTAATGCTAATCAGATAGGCTAATCATAAATGTGTTTTTTATTCTAAATTTGTACATTTTGTTTTATACTTTCCTTAACAATCGTTCCTAATATGTCTCCGTATTTCAAGTCATTTTCTGTATTTCCTTGTTATCTATATGCTATAAAATAAAACTACAACAATAACTGCTCTTAGAAATATACTGATAAAAACATGAGAAAAACCTACTATACCGTTGGCGATTTCCTAACTAATACATCAATATAACGACCTAACTACGAGTGAGTGTATGATGACGTAATATAACAATAAAGCGATCCGGCTCGAAGGACCAACAAAAGTTACACAATCTTTATATTAGATAAGTTGATAATTTGAGTACCGCGTATTTGGATAATAAATACAGTAAAATAATAAGAGTTACGCCTACTCTAATAATACAAAATTATACGTCGATTTCAAGCGACAATATTGCGACATATACCTTATGCTTATAAAGTACATATTTAATACAATCTAAAATTTACAGCGTTGCTCGTACATATTACCAATTGAATTTTTCACATCTGTCTTTAGTTAATCATAATAATTTGTTTAAACCTTATTAGTCATTTACATTTAATATAGTTATAATAAAAGTACCCAAAAATAGTTTGTAATATAATATTATACAGTATAAATATATAATTCCATCATCCCCTAATTGGGAGTGTCATTAGTAATATTTATTGGTTTGGAATATTAAAACACTAAATAGTTGAGTAAGATTTCTAATATTCATAAAATAAAACATAAATAAAATAACATTTGAGTACAATAAAATGATGCAAAACTATAGAATGAATTTTACAAGAGAATGACTGTAAGTGAAAAGCGCAGGTGGCGCCCTCACACAACTAAAGTACAAATACAATATTGAGTGACATCAGTAAGCAAATATCATCATCTGCTTCTTCCTTATCCCATTTATTTGGGGTCGGCATAATATGTTTTTCGCTTACATTCATCCCTGTTCGCAGTCATCGCGTAATTTACTTCCTTTCTTACTACCATATGATCTTTCACAGAGTCCATCCATCTCTTTTTCGGCCTTCTTCTGCCCTTATAACCATCCACATTCATATGTAACACCTTTAAATATTATCCTCTTCCTACGCATTACATGTCCATACCATGATAGACGATTATTCTTCAACCTCTCCGACACCGGTGCCACTTTCATACTTCCTCTAATTTATTCATTCTTTATCTTATCCATTCTTGTTCACACCACACATCCACCTCAACATTCTCATTTCAGTTGCATGCAGTCGTCTTTCACGTCAGTAAGCAAATAATATATCATTGCTTATATGTATATGTTTAGTAGTTATATATTGGATATATCTGTAAGATTAGAAAAATATTTTTATTTATTAAGTTGATATTTGCAACACATCACAGAAGTTGAGCACAGAGATAAATTAAATAGATGAATATCGAATACTATCGAGATTACAGAATAAACTGTAATGTTAACTGTTGAGTTAACATTTATTCTGCAATTTATATCCGACCAAGACTAACTTTTAATTCTTTCCTTCGTATTTGACGAAATAAGCGGAGCGTTATACAAATTAAGCAATTTAAATGGATGACGAGAACCACTTGCATTGTTCGGATTTAGTCAATAGTTGCTAGATCTAGTCGATTGCGTGAAAACGTGTATGTATGATTTTGTGGAAGGAGCTCGGATTATATTATCATAAATTCATATTAATATTCATGCAATTTAAAAAGGAGAGGTCAAAAGGATTTTTTTATTTTTTACCGTTAATTAATAACATTGGAATGTTAATATTCTACCAATTAAAAAAACAGAGGGGGTCAAAAGGAGTTTTTTTACAATTTCCGTTATAAGAGTTACATTAGACCGTTTTTCTAGGTAAACCGATGTTGATGATTCCTTTCTATATGTTATTGAACTTAACAATGTGGTTGAAATCGGTTTTTTCAGCCTGATAATAGTATTATTTTTGGTAACAAATGTACTAATATAAAATGTAAATAGATTTAATTGAACGGTTAGTAATCATACTTACCTAAATGTTAAAAAAACAGACCACTTTGTAAAAAGTGATTATTTTAATGTAAAGTTTTAAATATTGTCCATGGCAAGCTTAATACAGCCATGAATAAACATAAATGTAATAATTAATTTTAAAAGCCCAATAATAGAAAATTTTAAACAAGTAAATATAATTAAGGCGAAATCAACTCTAAGTATACACACCAAGTTTCACAATGGCCCGCTTTACTAATCAGTTGAATTTTCATAAAAGTGAATTTTGCCCTTGGAGTCCTAATTAATTGGAGTTTTTCAACAATTAAAATACAGCTAGCTACTAACTTTAATTACCTGTCGCCGACACTTGGGCCGCAGCGATTCCAAGATTTCCCCGTTAAATGGTCTACACACGACCCTAAAATCGGAGGTCAATATCCGAGCAGGAGTTAGTGGTAAAATCGGATTGGAGCACACATTGCAACGGTTTAGACTAAGCTCACATTATAAGGTGTTTTTAACTAATCCTGTGATACCACTAATATGTTGACATGTTCTAGAGGACTAAGATGCATTGTCTCTAAGTGTCCTAAAAATTCATTCAATTTAATACAAAGCAAGCTCTAGGCGGCGGAAATAGATGAGGTCTGGGTACCTCAATCAAGATAACTTTTTACAGTCTACCTCTGATATAAGGAATCAGTCTGTGCTGTTCAGACCACAGCGTTCCCCCTTGAACTGCTGCGAAATCGGAGCAGATCTGTTCCGGACAATGTTATTTCATCTCCGCCATCATTGCTCCAAAATTATGTTTATAGGCCTCGGGTTTATGATAACTCAACTTCGGTTTCGTTACACACGAGGCGACAATGCTTCCCAGAGGATAATTGCACCTAAATATTTGACTCAATATAAGGTTATTTAACACTTTCCCAACCTCTGCTCCGTTGCCCCTAATTTTAGTATGGTGTGGAGAATATTATAGAAAGTAAACAGCGGTGTACGTTGATTTGTTTTTGAATTCTTAATAAATCTTGAGGTTATTTTAGAAGTTAGAACGAGAGTTTCGGCGCCTAGTGACTTGGTATTCTGACTCCAAAGATTAAAAAATCGAGTTTGGCCTACACCTTCCTACGCCTACACTTTGTGTATCTGAATTTATATTTCTGACTAATATCACTGATGGAAATACGACAAAGAACTAAATTTATCCTTAAAACAGAAGACTCACTTGCTTAAAGCAAGTGAGTCTTCTGTTTTAAGGATGGCATATGCTGGTGGGGCATCAAGTGAAGAAGATAAAATCATTGTGACCAATATTAAACTGGTGCGCATAAATTAGCGGTGTTCTATATGGGCACGACCATGTGGAAATAAATCTGACATAATATTAGTGGGGCCAAAAGTCCCCATTATTAATAACCCTTCCCCTCACTAAATTGCAATCGAAATTCAGAGAACTAACACAAATCTCATTATATTATATAAAGATGAACATGGACACGAAGGACAACGTGGTAGCAAACCTGAAGTATATCAGTGGGGCCAAAAGTCCCTATTACTAATAATCCCTTCCCCTCACTAAATTGCAATCTAAATTCAACGAACTAACACAAATGTTATTACATTATATAGAGATGAACATGGGCACGGGGGACCACGTGGTTGCAAATCAAACATTGTATGTCAGTGGGGCCAAAACTCCCTATTACTAACAAACTGTTCCCCCCACTAAATTGCAATCGAAATTCAGAGAACTAACACAAATCTCATAATATTATATAGAGATGAACATATATGTATAGGCCTCAGCTGAGAACAAAAGCGGGGGCTATTACGTTTTTTCATCCAACTCGATCGGGTCAAATGGGAAGGCATCAACGGAATGGCCACCAGTGAGACTTGACGCGCCTGCTGCGTTATCGAGATGTCGTAATACTAATTTAGGGTGTCGGTATACTGGCGTTTTTTCCTTCTTTATTATTAACGTGGGAAACTGTACACACTGGAGTGTCTCGCGGGGGTATTTCACTCCTACTTCACCCTTGTTTTGTAAAATGTGTTTCGGGTAAAGGAAATAATAGGTAATTTTATTTATCTCAACCTTTAAATCATTATAGCCAGATATAAAGGCGGGGTAGCATCGCTTTAATACGTGTTGATGGAGAAGGGCTGACAAATTGTGACTTAGTGTGACAAAAGAGTGGGATATTTTTGTGTTACTAAATTTCATGCCACTATGTTTCTAAATCTAAAATACCTAAGTACTATGTGAGCTAACAGACATTATCCTGCTTTAACTATGATATCGAATTCGCAAATAACTTTCCTAATAAAAGTTATTTGCGAATTTAAAATCCATAGCTTCGCTCAATTTTCTTAGTTTTTTCTGTCGTAAGATCCTTCTCCTGACAGTAACAAATAAATAAAAGAAACAATTAGCGAAATCGGTCCAGCTGATACTAGATGGCGAGACTAAGACTAGCTATGGCGAAATGTAAATAATAAACGAACATAGTTCAAATATCATAATACGTTTCGTCACATTAGAGACGGGGACATTCATAAATATGAGCTATTGTGACAAGGACGTTCAAGGTTTCAAAATATCACTAAATTCTTGTGGCGTAATTTATGTTTATTAAAAGTTCGTACGTCGTAGATGAAGACAACTTGATTTGTGACTCAATATATCTAGTGTGCGGTTACCCTAAATATGCCTAACAGAGGAGGGTCTGAAAGTCGATTACAAGAGAGGTCGTTTTTAAAGTCTTTTGTTGTAATTATGAACGAAATTAACCGCAGGTTTTAATGGTAGATAATTTATTTTACTTTTGACGATTAGCTAAATGGATTTTTTTCTATTTAATTATAGTGGCAAACGTTAAGTGGTATATATGACACATCATCACAAGGTAACGAATGGAATGATGTGATAACGTATAAATATATAGCAATAGTACATAAGCTATTTATTTATATTTATATATGCTATAATAGATTATACATAAATAGCTTATTTACAGTTGGCACTTACGACGCCTAAAACTAGCATGTTGTGTGTCGCAATATTTTGTTGAACAATTTAATGACAGTAGTAGAGAAAACTGCACCGACATTGACATCGCTGTTACTCCAGTCAGCTCGTGACCACGACTAGTGCAACCTAGTTGAAACGGAGGGAAGAGGATTGTTAGTATTGTGGACCCCACTAGCAATGCACCATGTCAGGTTGACCTCCATGCAGTTCCCTCTGGAAACCATCGTGATAAATTCCTGGTGAATTTGTCACGATGGGCGAACTGATCTGACCTCATGTTCATCTCATCATCCTCCACGGGTGCCTCGCCAGCATAAACTGTATAGGCGGATGCAACATTCCATTATCATCCATAAAAAAAAACGTAGTTGAAACGTTAAGAGAGGTAAATACCTTTATTTACCATAAAACTGTCACGTTACTAGTGTCAAAACTCGATTAACAATATAAATAATATTTAATGTCAGCTTGTTTGTTATTTCAATACGTACAACAACTTCCTCTTTTTCAAGTTTATCAATAATAGACTTGTCTGTTAAAAAAATAAGAACAGCATTCTGTCCAAAAGTCAGTTTAAATGTCTTCCTCAGATGGCGTTATATGAGAGCCCATTATAGAGGTCTCTAGAGGGCTCGACAGATTGAGTCCAATCTCATCATGATCTTATACGTTCTTGTTTTACGAGTAGGTATATATTGCACATATAGAGCAATATCATTAAAAACAAATCTACTTATTTATGTATAGTATAATAAAGATAGATAGATGAGATTTTTTTTGTATTTTAGTACATACCCTAGGCTTTGTTATTTTATTATATATATATATTTAAACCAATGCAATGCAATGTGGGTTTACCTGCATGTGTGTGCTACAGCAATACAAAATGGTACGTAGCTCAGTGTGGAGAATCACTCAAGGAGCAAAACACTGAATTTCTGCTATCGTTCTAAATGTACTCTTTATTTAAAACTAAAAGAATAGAAAATCCTTTATTTAAATAAACTTAATTTAAGTACTTTCGAATAGTCAAAACATTTTTTTAATCTATCGCTCATTCGAAAAGCTGTGTGTGTGTTTTAAGAAGAACGAGCAAGAAATTTGTGTTTATAAAAAAGAATAATGGTTTCATTATTTTGTATATATATTTGATTTGTTTTTAATTGATGAACTAATAGTAGTAAGTCGAGAGTTTTAGAATATCTTCCTTGTACGGTATGTCATAGTACAGCCATCAGCATTTTTATTTTTTGGGCCATATTATAAATACTTACAAAGTAAGATACATATGAATTAATATTATAATACAAATATAAATTTGTCTCTGTGGTCACAGAACTGACGACGGCACTGCCACTGTAGATGAACACTACGGTACACTACGCCTTCCATAAGATAAGAGAGCTACAAGGTATGAAATAAGATTTCATGCCTCTTATTTTCTGGTATAGCAATGTCACATGATATCGTGATCTGCAGATCTATTCATATAAGTATATAGGCGTCGGTTACCGTTTTCCATTATGAGGACCAGTTAGTTGCCTATTGTAACTTTTACATAGAAAAATGTTACGTAATTAGGCGTAACAAATTCTAACTGTATTGTAAAAGAACAATGAGTAACGTTGAGAAAATGAGAAACTCTCGTTTTAAGGCCCTTCGTACACAAGCCTACTCAAATATTCGATAGTTTACCATTGAGGTTAGTACACGAGTCGCGTCGCTGACGTTTGTCCCGCGACTCGCATCGCACCAGTCGTGCGCTACCTATCGGCCGAGATCGTGCCTATGTCTCGGCGTATTCCAAGATGGCGGAGCATTAGACGTTTTCTAAACGTGTGATCTGTGCAATGTTAATTGACAGCGTAAAACGGCGTCAATATAATCGCACTAGATGAAAACCCGGCTTCGCTCGGGTGAAATGTGGGTAGATATTTCTGTAATCATCGGTTCTCATGGAATATTAAACGTAAGCAAGGCATGGATTTGTAAAGCTTCGTTCATTGTTTTTAATAAATGTAGTAAATAAAAAGTGCAAAAGCTTTTATACAAATAATTTTTATTATTTTGAAAACTTTAAGTTGGGTTAAAAAGGACTTGTATCCAGAGCCGTAAAACAAATTAATAAAAAAAACGTCAACGACCGAAGAAAATGCTAGTGAAATGAAAAGATGGCGACTGCGGTTTGTTTGTCAGTGTCATTAGAATTTAACGAAATACTCCATAATACGAATTTTGCGGATACATGTTGTCGACTCGAAATCAATATTTTTTTATGTTCTGTTATTCACATAAGATTTCGAGTCTACTGTACCCCTTAATGAAATTATTAATATAGATTATTGACCGATGACGTCATTTTCATTACGAAATCACATACAAAAATCATTGCGATCGAAGTTAGATAATTAGCCCACTGTTTAGTCGCTACGCCTAATACTGACTGAATAGGCGATTTGCATCTTGCGATACAATGTCGTGTGTAGACTCGCGAATCGTTACTAATGGGGGGAAATGGGATTGTTAGTAATGTGGACTAATGAACCCATTACTAGCAATGTACCATGTCAGGTTGACCTCCACGCGGTTCCCCCTGGAAACCATCGTGTTAAATTCCTGGTGAATTTGTCACGATGGGCTAACTGACCTGACCTCATGCTCATATTATCACCCTCCACTGGTGCCCCGCCAGCGTAAACCGTTAGCGCAGGCGGAAGCTCCATTCCATTATCACATACAAAAAAAAATCGTTACTAATGTACTATACAACATCAGTATCGAATATTTAAGTAGCCTTGTGTACGATGGAGCTACTACAAATACTTGTTCAAGAATCTTCTTACTTAGCACTTAAACTGGGAATTGAATTAGCGTTATTTCCCACAAGAAAACTGTTACCGTTCGTTAAACTTGCGACCCATTGACGTTTTAGGATCAAAGCAAAACGACTTGGAGTGCTGTTAAGTACAGTTTAACTTAAATTTACTTATACAGTAGCAAATTGTAAGCGAGTGGCTCTATCCATTAGTGATTGCAGTTACTCTCTTTCTACTACTTATTTCTATCTATAAATGTTATTATTCGTTTACTCTACTGCAAATAGGTATGTTTTGACCATTTGTCGGTGTATACATTTTATCTGGATGACTGAATTTCGGTAAGCGATTCTTTTGTAGAGTACTTCGGTGGTCTAGCAGTTTATGATGGTCGCGGGTTCGAATTTTGATACTGTATAAACATTTATATTCACGAGTATGATTGCTTGTATTAGTATGGATGTTTTCTATGTGTATCATGTATGTATTTATAAAAAATAAGTATGTATCAGTTGTCTAGTATCAATTACACAAGCTCGGCTTATCTTGGAACTAGATAGCGCTGTGTGAATTGCCCAGTATCATTACATAGTATAAAACAAAGTCGCTGTCGCTGTCTGTCCGTCCCTATGTATGCTTAAATCTTTAAATTTTGATGCGTTTTTTTTATAGATCAAGATGAAGGTTTATATATATCGTACATATACACCCGTGCAAAGTCGGGGCGAGTAGCTAGTTATTAATATATGAATTTAGAGAAAAATGGATAATTTGAAAGTACTCATAGACACTTCAATTTTATTGTTTTTGTATACATATATTTTTGGAACCGTATTTTTTTCTATAAGATTGATTTCGCGGCTACCTTTCATCTCGAGCCAACAGCTGGCGAAAGAAATCGCACATTACCTGCTCATATTAAATTCTAAATGCAATATTAACGTCGGAAACGCGCAGTTTTCGCAACAGGTGACGTGTAATTTATTCCGGTCCGGACGTGACGTCACTGCAGTGTAATGTTATTGGCTGGGCTACGTTTGCATGCTAATCACACGGATATGTGAAATTCTCGTTATTAAGGCGGTTCATAAGTTTAATATTTTATTCATTAAATACGATTTGTTAAGTTATTTTTATACATAGATTAGACTAGTGAACAACCAAGGGTCGAAATTCGACCATAATTCATTTAAATTATAAGTGTAAGCATTATTAAGTTTCTATTGTCAAAGACTACACTTCTATACGTGTATGTAGCAAATACATAGCAGTATGTGTATTTTTTTTATTGATTTAATGTATTTTTATGTAGTATATAAATAAATAATGTATCTTTTTTTTTCAAAGAACTAGAATGATGTTGTTATTGGCTGGGCCAAGTTTGCATGCTAATATCACGTATATGTGAACTTCTCGTTATTAAGATTGATAAGATAATAGCTTTAATATTTCATTAATAAAATAAGATTTGTTAAGTTTATTTATACATACATTAGTTAATTCTATAATTTATCTTTTTTTAAAGAACTCGAATGCTGTTGTTGTTGGGCTACATTTGCATGCTAAACACGGATATATGAAATCCTTGTTGTTAAGGTTGATAATAAGTTTAACATTTTATTCATTAAATGAGATTTGTAAGTTTTTTTATACATAGTTATTCTATAAAGTATATTTTTTTAAAGAACTCGAATGCTGTTATTATTGGCTAGGCTACGTTTGCATGCTAATAACACGGATATGTGAATACCTTGTTATTCCACCCCGACCACACTTTTACACACACACGACACCGTCCTCGCCGGTGAAGACGACGACCCCAAACACACAATATCGCGCATTCAACCGGGTGCCTGAGCGCGCCCGAGCGCTCCACACCGGCGCCCCCGGGCGCCCCTTCGATCGATCCCCCGTCCAATTCAAACGGGGATCGAAATTACGACGGCCTGAGCCGAGGTTCGAACTCCTAGTGGTGCCCTCAGACTAAAGTCGTATCCGTCAGGCAGGAGTTAGCCTTCAGCCGCTCCATAAATCCTTCCGCGGGTTTGGAGTGCCATGTGCACTCGCTCTCTAACTCTGTTGCGAAGTGGCGACCGCGGATCAACGATCTGGTCGGTCGACGATCTGGTCCAGATCGCTGGAAAGCGATGGATCCGAGCAGCGCAGGACCGATCGTCGTGGAGATCTTTGCGGGAGGCCTTTGTTCAGCAGTGGACGTCCTCCGGACTGAGATGATGATGACGATGATGATGATGATGATGATTATGATGACGATGCTGGTAGGATTATTTCAAAAATTAACCACAGTAATTCAACTAATCGTACTCAAAAAATATGTCATATGACAGTATACCAATAGTCTGTAGTTGAAGACCGGAAACTAAAGTATGTGTAATACAGTATAATAAATTAACGCAGTTCTCCCTCAATGTACACCAGTCTCTCTAAACTCCCCATAAGTTTAATAATTGCAAACTCCACAAATTTATGTTTATTGCACGACTGTGGCAGTGGTAAAGAGGGAGATGAGAGTTATAAATTCAATAGTTAAATGTTTCCAGGAAGGTTCATTTACGTCCTACAGGAACACCACGTCGACACGACCGCGATATCTTCAAAGGTTTGAACGCATATTTGAAGACTTTTTAACACGTACCTAGAAATAAAGGAATGCCCCTAACAAGCTTTGTATATGTTATATACTAGCTGTAGACGTGACTTCGTCCGCGTGGTATTTAACTTTATTTTTCTAAAATAAAAGTAGCCTAAGTTACTCCTTATTACATCAGCTACTTGCCAATAAAAGTACCGTCAAAATCGGAGCCGGATCAAACAGACAGACAAAAATTGTAAAAAATGTTGTTTTGGTGTTTGTACCATATTTATATTCCTATGTATGTAGTAAAAAACGGTTATTTCAATAGAACAAACGAAAACTCCAATTTTATTTATATTTATAGATTGCATATATTATACACAGTACTAATCTAGTACTAGATATTATTGGCACATTTATAGTAATCTCAGGACAATTCACACAGCGCCATCTAGTCCCAAGTTAAGCTAGCGAAAGCTTGTATTATGGGTACACACAAACTCACTGACACAAATACATAGATTTTTTCGTAATTACGCATATATTATAAATAGAAAACACCCAGACCGATACAAACAATCATACTCATGAATACAAATGTTTGTGCCGTGCTAGGAATCGAACCCACGACCACCGGAAGTAAGGCGGTGTGTTACCCGCTAGACCGCCAAGATCGTCAGACATTTTTGTTTTAAAAGATTAGCTGTTTTAAAAACCGGCGCGAAATGGCAAAACTAAAATGTTTGTTGAAACCATTTATTATTTCATTAATAATTGCAGAATATATATTAGAACTCACTGTAAATACATCCCAATGATTTTTAATTAATTTTCATAAGAACATTAATATAACGAAATACGTGTCAGTGCCTTTCTTATGAGAAGCAGCAACTAGATTGGTTTGAAATTGATATTAAGTTTACATTGAAAAGTAAACTTAATATCAATTTCAAACCAATGCAAAAAACATATAGTCAAATTGTAAACAAAAATTCTGTTACAATTGAGCAAATTTTTTGTGAAAATTTTGTCCCATTCGGTGTCGAGACCCTTGGTCCGTGGGGTCCTAGCGCTAAAAGACTTCAAAGAAATAACGAAAAGGTTAGTCGACATCACAGAAGACCGAAGAGCTGGCAGCTACCTTGGACAAAGAATTAGTCTAGCTATTCAAAGAGGGAACGCTGCCAGTATCTTCGGAACTTTGCCTAAAGGGACCCCTTTTAATAATATATTTTAGTTATTATATTATATTTTTTAAGCTTTTTAATTTTAGGTTCTTAGTTGTACAAGTTATGTAAATAACAGTTAAATTTTCAAATTTCTAACATTGTAAAAATCGTCTGGGGGTACCTCTATCACCTATATCAGCCGCCAAGCAACTTGATTTGTAAGTTACGCTTGGTTTGAAGTGTGAGATAGGACAGTGAAGGTAGTCAAATTCAAATCAAATTCAAAAATCATTTATTCTTATAGGACATTTTAGCCGCATATGAACGTGAAATTTTTTACATTATAATTTTAATTTTTTCCCTGCCATCCAGTTTAGTATAAAGATCCAATTGAGAAGAACTGGCAAGAATCTCAATTGAATTACTTTTTTTAAGCTAGTTTACTTACATACAATGTATATTTATATATTAAATGAAATAACTTTAACTGAAACTAACTTTAAATGAAAATCCCGTGCTTGAACAACTATTGCCATGCACGCTCGTCATTCAAAGTCAAAATGACGAATATAATTCAGGAGGACACATGACTGATTGATTGATTTGGCAATAAAATCACTGTAGGTTTTGTGCTGAAAAACAGCCCTGCAGTATTATTACAAACGCCACAGCATTGAGCACAGATGTGTTCAATTAGCACTTCAACATGCATACATGTAAGTATAGGCATATATATATATATATACATGTATGTATAGTATAGCATATTTACAATCATATATTTGTTATATATTTTTTTTCTCTATTGTATATATTATATTAGCTACTCGCCCCAACTACGCACGGGTGTACATGTATTATATATATAAAACTTTCTCTTGAATTACTCTATTTATTAAAAATCAGTAGTGTAGTTTGAATTATTTAAGCTGTCTATTCGTCCGTCCGTCTATGTATATAGGGACCGTCCGCTGTCTGTCCGTCCTATATACATAGGGACGGACAGACAGCGACAGCAACTTTGTTTTATACTACGTAATGATTTATTCGTTCATTCGTAGTGGCGTATTCTTTATTTTTTCTTAATTAATATGCATTTTGTTAATTATGTTAATTGTGTTTTATGGTTCTTTATTATTGTGTGTCGGAATTCTAATTATTTGTTGATAAATTCATCCATTTTGTTATAAAAAACTCATCAAACTGATGATGATTTTTTTTTTCAATGGATGACAATGAAATGCTGCTCTCTCCTGCACAAACTCGGTATATGCTGGCCGGGAGTAAAAGGAGAAAGATAGAATGAGCATGAGATCAGGTCAGTTAGTCCATCATGTCAAATACATTAGGAATTTATCACGATGGTTTCTGCATGGAGGTCAATGTGATATGGTACATTGCCAACTATAAGGTTATAAACCTCATTGCTAACAATCCTACTCATATAATGAATGGTATTACATGTTAATGTGATGTCTGTAGTACTGTACCATCAGACCGTAAGCTTATTTGCTATTCTAATTGCATACTAAACGCAAACGCCATTAATACCTGTTCAAACATGTGCAAATAATATTAGAAAAAAGATAACCAGATAAACGTAGATGTATGATTCGTGGAAGGATGTTACCGGGATAGATCTGTATTGATATAATGATCAGATAGAATTTGTGTCTCTATAGAAAAACTGTCCGGATTTTCGGGCCTTTGAATGATCGTTTCCGATGATCGCGGGTTCGAGCTGACAGTACCTATGTATTGGTCTATATATTTTTTTAATACTAACATAATGTTTAATGTATGGTATGTATTATTACAACATAATATCGAAAACTACCTTTCAAAGATTCTAATTTGTTTATCGTATTAATCTACTGGTACTAAAATTTTCTTTCTTTTTTTTATTGCTCTACCGATTACCAATGTTGATTTTGTACAAACTTGTCTTCGATTTTATTACATATGTCTCACCTATTTTATTATAACGATACATGTGTCCTTTGTTATATTGTTTGTGCTTCTTCTTTACTGTACGTTGCAAATAAAGTATATTCTATCTATTCTATCTATCTATTTCAGTCAGCTGCAAAGATTCTTAGTAAGTAGGGTTTCAGGTAATTGTAGAAATATGGCAGTAAATTACAGAATATTGATATATAACTTTTTAATCTTTCGGAATATCAACACAAAGAGAGCTATAGTACCCATAGCTGCTATATACCGATATTTAACTAAATTATATCATTTTTCAACAAGAACTTTGTTTTGTTAACCAATATGAAATAATGATGAATTTAGATGACACAAAGTGATTATTAAGAGAAGAATCCCATTTTGCCAAAGAGTGTTTAAAAATTTGATTAAACAATCGATATCTGTAACCGAGGTCGTGGTGGCCATTTATCAGAGACAAACTTCGATTCATCGTGTAGCAGAGAGTGAAACTCCGACTAGTTCCCGGGATTTCTGATCCGGATGTAGGTTTAAGGGAATCTTTGCTAACGTACTTCAACATCCACCTTCATCATTTCTGTTTCTCTCCCTGTCCAGTCAAATCTGGTAGTAAAGTACTTACAGCACTTTGTTTAATAATACGAATATTAGGCATATCTGCAGATTTACACATTATCTTTCCGTTATTCAACATATATCCACATTTATAAAGCTTTATAATAAGCTCACGTATCTTTCATAACTTTGCGTGAAATGAACGTAATTTTTTTAGGTTGTAACACATTATTTTTAGTTACAACTGAGGCTGAATGAAGATCAAAACAGAAATTATGATTATACTTAAATATACTTTGTTTTAAACGCATGCGTAGTATACATAATAAATATATAGACGAATACTGTTTGTATTATCATATTTATGAATTAATTTTTTTTTGTGTCGGGCAAGGAATCGAACCCACGACCATTGTCACATCAGCTTGATGTAAACCGCTGTACCACCGAGGCCTCTATATATAGTACAGTCCCATGTTACTTGCCGATGACTATCAGCAAGTAATATCATACAGGACTATAGCTTCGTTTACCTAGGTGCAAGAAATATAAAAGTTATTTATGAGTTTTTTTTATGTAACCTGAAATGGCAAACTAGTTGGTCCGTCTGATGACCACCGTGACCTATATACATGAAGAGCGCCACAATCATCATCATGATGTAACCACCGTAATACCCCATTATCATGAGACGCCATTCCAAAGGACCAAGATTTTACTGCCAAATCTCACCTTGTGACCAAAACACAGCTTAAACTTGCGAGACAACTGTAGCAGGGTACCTAATACTGTAATAAAAATGAGTCTATCCATTATCAACAAAAAAATACATTTGTTATACATACTAGCTAAAAGTGGAACTTTTTTTAATAATAAAGATATATTTTTTTAAATAGAAGTTGTTCAAGTTTCTGTAAATAACATTAGTAATCTACGAGTGAAAGTCCCGTCAAAATCGGTCCAGCCATTTTAGAGATTAGCAAGAACAGACAAACAGACATATTTTTAAAAAAATATATTTCTGACATATGTACCGCATATATTTTTATATATATACATTTAGTGTTAATTTGATATTAGAAATAAATGCTTCAATTTAATTTATTTATTGATATGTCATTTTATTAGATGCGTTTAGTTTTATTAATTTTTGTTATTATGTTTCAGATATAGTTTGCAGTTGGATATCATATACCTTAGTGTCTACCATCTGTCATAAATGTTTTGCGGCATTTTCCTTTTAAAAAGTTTTGAGATCTCACATAGAGTCTGGTTTGACATTCTATTTGCCTCTACAAAGAAATCGCTAAACACACTCTACTTTGATAGATTTTCATTTCTCTTTGTGAAAGGTCCCTGTTCCTATCTTTTTTCCAATACTTTTTTACTTCGATGGCTTGTAATTTGCATTGAAAAATCTAATCAAAACAACTCGTGGAGCATTTTTGATTACGTTCCAGAAGATATATTCGACTGGACCTATCTTTATCAGATAAGAAAAGTGTCCGTAAAAATGTAAATTATAAATATTTAATAAATACTTTCAGCCGCATATATATAGCCTATTTCTTATTCTGATATATAAGGTTACTAGCTTTTGCCCGCGGCTTTGCTTAATTTATCCCCTTAGGGTTGGCATTTATCAAAATCTTTTCTTAGAGGATGCCTACGTCGTAGTAACTTTATGCATGCAAAGTCTCAGCCAGATCGGTTTAAAATTGACAAAGTTTCATACAAACTTTCACCCCCTATTTTATCCCCTTGAGGGTAGAATTAATCAAAATTCTTTCTTAGCAGATGCCTGCGTCATAACATCTATCTGCATGCCAAATTTCAGCCCGCAACACGCACAGCCCAAACCACTGGACTATTGGACTATTGGTATCCGTCTAGTGGTTTGGGCTGTGCGTTGGTAGATCACTATGTCAGTCATCTTTGAGTTATATATGTATATATTAGATTGTACTGTAAAGTTTCATCAAAATCCGTTAAGTAGTTTTTAGTAGTAACTTTATGTTGTAACTTTATGCATGCAAAGTCTCAGCCCGATCGGTTTAAAATTGACAAAGTTTCATACAAACTTTCACCCCCTATTTTATCCCCTTGGGGGTAGAATTAGAGGTATTAATTATTAGGGTAGTTAGAAAAAATGCTTCCTTAGCGAATGCCTACGTCATAACATCTACATGCATGCCAAATTTCAGACCGATCCGTCCAGTGGTTTGGGCTGTGCGTTGACAGATCACTATGTCAGTCACCTTGAGTTATATATATTTAGATTGTACTGTAAAGTTTCATTAAAATCCGTTAAGTAATTTTTGCGTGAAAGAGTAATAACATCAATCCATCCATACTCACAAACTTTTATGATTATAATATTGGTATGATTGAATTAACTCCATGAACAAAAATATTATACGGTCTAATAGGTAAGTGTATATACAATAAATATATAAATTTAGATTTACATATTATACATACATATAAATAAAATTGGAGTAATTGTTTGTAATATTGAAATAACCGTTTTCTGCTACATGCATATGAATATAAATACGGTACATACATCAAAATAACATTTTTTACAATTTATGTCAGTCTGTCTGTTTGTTCCGGCTAATCTCTGAAATGGCTGGACCGAATTTGACGGGACTTTTATTGACAGGTGGCTGATTTAATAAGGAGTAACTTAGGCTAACATTATTTTTGAAAAATAAAGTTAAATTCCACGCGGACGAAGTTGTGTGTACAGCTAGTATTATATATAAATGCCAGAGTTTCTATGCCATGTCTCACAGTAAAACAGCTGAACAAATTTTAGTGAAATTTGACTTAAATATATACATATATGTATGTCAAACTTTGTTTACACAATACCATTTATTGTTTACCATTTGTTACCATTTATCAAAATAAGCCGTCAATGATTTCCAGATATTTAATATTTTTTATTAATTTAGTTTTATACAGTTTTCACTAGATGGACGCATTACACTTTTGTTTTCAAGTAAATAGCGTTTTATTTCTCGTGACATTAAAGTGTATTTTTGAAGCAACGTATATACACCAGGTATATATAAGACATCAGAAAAAGTACATGTTATAAAATATTCAGAGTCAAAATGGCGGTACTCTTAAAAAAAAAAAGAAATTTCTTTGCAAACGAGCTCAGGTTATCTTCGCCGCGGAACTGGGTTAATTTTTGGAGCCAGCAGTTTGTCACACGTCAACGATGGATGTAAGTCTGTCTGAGCTTCTTGTTATTTATTATATGGATTTAGGTACTTGCTTAATGGCTCAGTTAATACGCAATGAGTTGTGGTTATGAATTACATATAAATTGGAGTAAATAATAATCGAATATTTACAATTTTTATTGTAGACACAGCAGTCAGAGGTATGAACTTTATTATTATTTTTTAAATTAATTTTCAAACTGTCATATAATTACAGTGAACTAAAAGACACGAAATAATATTTATAAAACGAAAATTAAGCGTTAATTGAAAAATTAATTAAAAAAAATAATTAAAATTCAAATTTAGAATGCGTTGAAACAACACTGATGTTAGACTAATTAAAAATATCAAAAACATTAATTAATTATAAATCAAATCATAAATTATGAATTTTTGATATTTTAATTGAAAAAAGTAATCATGTTGGCATTTAAGTATAAGCTCTTTCACCTAGCTTGTTTGTCTGTATAATGACTTCCAAGTTATAATTCGTAGATAGACCACCTCGGTGCTCTAGCGGTTTATATTTACTATAATGGGTTCGAATCTTCACACTATGCCAACATTTGTGTGATTGTATAGGTCTAGATGTTTTCTATATACATTCTGTAAGTATTTTACAAAATACATATCTATCACTTGTCTAGTTCGCATAATGTGTGTGTAGTGATGTATCGACGCTATCGTGGCAGATTATCATCATCAGTGCCGTGATCACACAGACAATTTATATTTCTCTTCTATAATAATTATATTATTCATATGTATGTTAGTCTATAATGTTTATAATATAGGCCATTAGCTGCCTGAATTAAAAAATAATAACACAAATTCTGCTTAGCTTGGAGCAGGATAATAATGTGTTTATAACATAACACATAACATTGATTATTATGTTTGACTTACTATTAGGCAAGGGTCTTCAACCCGCGGCCCGCGGGCTGTTTGCGGCCCGCCGATATGTTTTCTGCGGCCCGCAAACAGCATAGGTCCACTCTCAATAACGACAACAATTAAGTAATAACAAATACCCTTAATATAAAATAAAATAATCCTCATAAAAATACCTATGCACCGCTATGCAGAAAATATTTTTTTGGGCCTCGATTTGTAAAACGTTGAAGGCCGCAGTATTAGAGATACCTATTTTTCATTTATCATTCCTAGTCTACACATTTTTTTTAAATACCTGTAATAGAATAGAAATAATCTTTATTCAAATAAACTCATTACAAGCACTTTTGAATAGTCATATTTTGATTCTACCACTCATTCGGAATGCAGATTCATCACAAGAAGAACGAGCAAGAAACGTGTGTGTTGCTCTTTTTAATAGATGTTTTTTTTTATATAAATAATTACAGTATAACAAGTAAGAGGCATGCGATAATCAACATAGAAATCGCTACGCACTCATTATTAGTGTAATTAGATAACATTGTCAGTGCTATGGATTTAAAGTTTTTCTATAAAACATTATTATCGTTAACGAATTCTTCATAAAATTGAAGAATTCGTTAACGATAGTAAGCTTTTTTGCAAAGGAACTGTTTTATTTGACATTTAAATCTTTTTTCTGGAAGATTTATAGCAGACTCTGGTATTTTATTGTAAAACCTTATGCAATTTCTATAAAACGAATAAACTTTAGTCAAACGACATTTAGATAAAATCAGTTTGTTATTGTTACGTAAGCTTTTATTGGTGCAATCACTAACTCTTTTGAAACTGTCTATATTTTTCCTGGTATAGATGATATTTTCATAAATGTATTGAGAAGCAACGGTGAGGATATTTGATTCCTTAAAACACTCTCGCAATGACTCCCTGGAACTCATACCATAAATAGAGCGAATGGCCCTCTTTTGTAAAGTATATATTGTATTTATATCAGCTGCTTTGCCCCATAACAAAATACCATACGACATAATGCTATGGAATTAGCTAAAATAGACAAGTTAGTGTACTATTGACTGTGATATTGAAAAGGTGTGAAACAATACAATATTAAAACTGAAACCGTCACTATTCTTTGTTGATTGCTAAAGTTTTACAGCTAATAGCTAAATAAATAGAATATGATAATCATGATATTCCATTAACGTCCTATTTTCTGAATAGTACTTGACAGAATTTAGCATTAAAACCTAAACCACATACAATGACATTCGAATACCACTTAAGTACGCACGATTAATTAAATACTCACACTATACGGTCGATTGACAAGAAATGAAACGGCGAAACTTGCGCCGTTCCCAACTAACGTTACGAGTGGATAATTTGCACGAAATCCCGTGGGATTTAGCTGATCCCGAGGTACGGGACCCGAGACTGTCGGATTTAGTAACTTCACGGGAGTTAAGCGGGATAGCGGTCTTTTTTAGTTGTTGAGATGTAACAGTATAGAAGCTGTAGTTTCAAGTATTTTAGTGAACTTCGAGGGACGCAGTTAATTGTATGTTTACTTTTAAATAATGTTTGATGGCCTCGGTGGACTAGCGGTTTAGCATATCGTCTAACAACCGATGGTCTCGGGTTCGATTCCTCGCACGGCATAGACATTTGTATTCATGAGTAGAATCGTTTGTATCGGTCTGGATGTTTTCTATGTATAATATGTATGTATTTACATGAAAAAAATCTATATATTTGTATCAGTTACGCTATAGTCTCTAGTACCCATAACACAAGCTTTAGCTAGCTTAACTTGGGTTTAGTTACACATACATACATAGGGGTTATTAGTACCCATTACTAACAATCCCTTTCTCCCAGTATTAACTAGTACCTCTATACTCTCTAATAGCACTGGCATATTTCACTTTCCAACCGATATACATGTTACAAAGCAAGCTGCTTGGCAGCCGAAAGAAGTTATATAACTATAGGTGATATAGAGGTACCGACAGAGACAACATTTTACAAATTCTAGGTTTGTGACTGTAAATGTAAGAGAGTGTAAACTTTCCAAAGGAGAAATTTGCTACCTAGACCCATCTGGAACAAGAATTGAAGGATATTCTTAGGAGCGATGGTTTCTATCTTCTCAGGATAGAGTGTATACTTTTCAGATGAGATATGTCGTTTATGCATAAGTGGGCTACAACCACATAGAATATGTAGTGGCAGTAGTGTAAGTTTAGACTCTAACCTGAGGACATAAAACTATCGTTCCTAAGTACATATATCCTTTAATTCTTGTTCCTGACGGGTCTAAGTAGCGTACTCTGAAAAAGGGCGAGAACAATAGGTCGCAGTGCTAAGGTCTAAGTACAAGATAATAGCCCAAACTCCTCAATAAAAAAAATAAGAGGAAAACATATGCCAACCTTAAATAATGTGATATAAATGAAAGACAGACAACGATAGGTATAATGATAAAACATATGACGTGGACGAAAGGCCGAAAGGACTTATGGGAATAAATGAATTTGACTTTGTTTACAATATCCCTTACGTATTATTAGAAGTCGGCAGTTATTTGAAGTTTTGGCATACTACGTGGTCAGTATTTTTCTTATATTCACACAAAACCCTAAATATATAATCATCATCATCATCATCTCAGCCCGGAAGACAGCTGTTCACTGTCCACTGCTGGATATAGGCCTTCCCAAAAATCTCCACGACGATCGGTCCTGCGCTTCTCGCATCCAGCGATCTTGACCAGATCATCGGTCCACCTTGCTGGAGGCCTTCCCACGCTGCTGAACAACATTTATTTAAAAGAGCACTAACAAAATTCCTTGCTCTTTCTTCTTGTGAAGAATCTGCTTCACGAACGAGAGGCAGAATTAAAATTATTCAAAAGTGCTTATGTAAAGGTTATTTCTATGAAAATTGGAGACTCGGTGAAAGCCGTGAGTAACTACTAGTATGATATGATAACTTAAATCTAGATGTTACAGTTGTTAATTAGATTCTGCGGTGGTATTAACATTTGCTAAATCCCCTTGCGACTGAAACATTGTATTTAGATTAACTAAATGAACAGAATATGGCTGTGCATTGCAGTTTCAACTATCAAACAACATGTTACAACTCCTTTGGGAATTAAGGTTGTTCTAAAATTGATTGTTATTTACATAAGTAACACTTTCAGAGTCTGCGATGGTAGACAGTTATGGCCGAGTTCAATACAAACCCAACTTTATACCCGAAAGTCAGTAGATTTAAATCAGGCAGGCTAGCTGAGCCCGCAGTTTCATCGGCATGAAATTTATAGCCTATATGTTAGTCTGATGTATAAGCTATATTACTGTGAAGTTTTATAAATATCCGTTCAGTAGTTTCTGCATGAAAATATAACAAATCCATCCATACTCACAAACTTTCCCGTTTAATATTGGGACACTTGATACGGCTCGATGAATTCATTACTATTAAGGTGATAGGAAGAAACCGAAGGGGGGGGGGGGGAGACTAACGCACAATCAGTAAAGCTACATCAAGGAAATTAAAGTTAAATTTGGAGTCATGTCGTATCACATTTAAAGCGTGGGAAGTGCTAGCCACTTCCCACGCTTTAAAAGCTCTACCGACAAAAGGTAGCTATTAAATTATAATTAAATTTATATTCATGACTCCGGTAATGAAAACACCGATAACAATTGAAATTAATCTGATTAACATTGCCAGGTTTGCCCATTGTCTCGTTGGATAAATAATCATAGAGAAAAGTCGTCTATCAGTGTTTTTGGTAGTAGATACGTTCCTCGAGTCGACCCCTGGAAACTATAGTGAGTATTTCCTAGTCAATTGGCTACAATGGGCTAACTGACCTGGTTCCATACTTCTATCATCCTCCACTGGTGCCCTGCCAGCTGCCACAATTAATATAGCTGCCCTTTTTTATTGGGGGTTTGGACTGTAACACTGCGATCTATATAGATCTATTGTACTCGTCCTTATTCAAAATTCGCTACCTAGACCAGTGAGGGACAAGAATTGGAGAATATTCTTAGGAGCAATGGTTTTTATCTCATCAGGATAGTAGCGTGTCCTCTTCTGCTTGTCAAATACTTTATATATATCGATATCTTAGATTGGTATCCAAGAGAACAAAAAACGAAACGAGAGCGACTGAAAAAGAGGTGGGAGGTTGGTAGATTCCATGTTGGTCCAGCCTCTGCCACCCTCCCGGTAGCAGTGGCTGGACCAACATGGAGAAGGATGTCGTTGGACGGAGGAACATCGAGTCTATTGGAGGAGGCCTATGTCTTAAGACGAACTGACGAACCTAGGCAGTGTAATAATTAACAAAACCAACATTGACTTTAACATATGTACAAAGGCTATAAATAAAATAATAATAATCTATTGGAGTATTGATTCCATTCCATAGGTGCCATTATCATCCATTAAAAAAATTCAAACAATGAAAGAACATTGCAACAATTGTATAGCAAATAAACCCGATGTAGATTCATTTCATTTAGCAGAGTGAATATACCGGGAGGCTGTTGAATAATGCAATGAATACTTTTGACGTTGGTTTTTAAGGCAGCTATAGACGGTACGATTTTCTGCACGATTAGTCGAGCTGGTCTATTGGTTTGAGATCGAGTGTTTCCACACCTTGTACTTTGTAAATAGGTATTTTTTGTAACAGGACTGGTAAATAATCGCCTATATATATGAATGTCTGTTCGTGTATGTATGACGGTCATGAACATGGACAATGTGTCGTCATATGGAAAG
Source organism: Achroia grisella (assembly GCF_030625045.1). NCBI lineage: Eukaryota > Metazoa > Arthropoda > Insecta > Lepidoptera > Pyralidae > Achroia > Achroia grisella. The sequence goes on along the minus strand of NW_026712816.1, from coordinate 699 downwards.
GGGATTGTGGGTAATGTGGACTAATAACCTCTTTGCTAGCAATGGCTAGCACATTATCAACATATACATGGATAGAACATTTCTATGTCAGGTTGACATCCATGTGTTTCCTCCTGGAAACAATTGTGATAAATTCCTGGACATCACGATAGGCTCCACCTGACTTCATGCTCATCTTATCATCGTCCACTGATGCCCCGTCAGCGTAAACCTTTACTGCAGATGGGTCACCATTCCATTATAATTCAGAAGTACGTCCTCATATGACAATTGTTATACTCTCATGCGGTGCCATTCCAGTTCAGATCAACATCTCCTTCTTTTTAAAGGACGATAACGAAATGTACAAATCGTTATTAGTAACCAGAAATTACCACCACGATGGTTTCCCTAAATGTGTGGAGTCGATCTACCTAATATGGTACATAGCCAATAATTGGGTTACTAATCCCCATTACTAACAATCCCTTCCCTTCATACTAACATCTCATGGCTAATATTAATAGTAGTTAGCGGAAGTTGGCCTCCATCCGCACCATAAGTCCCTCCACGGGTTTGCAGTACCATCTGTACTCGCCCACTATAGTCCTGCGAAGCTGTAAACGCCAGCTGCGGCTGACAGCATCTGAAAAAAAAAATATATCTGCATCCTAATCCACATATGTTATAAAGTAAGCCGCTTGGCGGCTGTGAAATAGA